>NW_026652276.1:66717400-66732634 GCF_009828535.3 Hylobates moloch
TTCTTCTTTATTAGTCTTGCTAGCAGTCTATCAATTTTGTTGATCTTTTCAAAAAACCAGCTCCTGGATTCATTGATTTTTTGAAGGATTTTTTTGTGTCTCTATCTCTTTCAGTTCTGCTCTGATCTTAGTTATTTCTTGCCTTCTTCTAGTTTTTGAATGCTTTTGCTCTTGCTTTTCTAGTTCTTTTAATTGTGATGTTAGGGTGTCAATTTTAGATCTTTCCTGCCTTCTCTTGTGGGCATTTAGTGCTATAAATTTCCCTCTACACACTTCTTTAAATGTGTCCCAGAGATTCTGGTATGTTGTGTCTTTCTTCTCGTTGGTTTCAAAGAACATCTTTATTTCTGCCTTCATTTCCTTATGTACCCAGTAGTCATTCAGGAGCAGGTTGTTCAGTTTCCATGTAGTTGAGCAGTTTTGAGTGAGTTTCTTAATCCTGAGTTCTAGTTTGATTGCACTGTGGTCTGAGAGACAGTTTGTTATAATTTCTGTTCTTTTACATTTACTGAGGAGTGCTTTACTTCCAACTATGTGGTCAATTTTGGAATAGGTGTGGTGTGGTGCTGAGAAGAATGTATATTCTGTTGATTTGGGATGGAGAGTTCTATAGATGTCTATTAGGTCCACTGGGTGCAGAGCTGAGTTCAATTCCTGGATATCTTTGTTAACTTTCTGTCTCGTTGATCTGTCTAATGTGGGGTATTAAAGTCTCCCATTATTATTGTGTGGGAGTCTAAATCTCTTTGTAGGTCTCTAAGGACTTGCTTTATGAATCTGGGTGCTCCTGTATTGGATGCATATATATTTAGGATAGTTAGCTCTTCTTGTTGAATTGATCCCTTTACCATTATGTAATGGCCTTCTTTGTCTCTTTTGATCTTTGTTGGTTTAAAGTCTGTTTTATCAGAGACTAGGATTGCAACCCCTGCCTTTTTTTTGTTTTCTATTTGCTTGGTAGACCTTCCTCCATCCCTTTATCTTGAGCCTATATGTGTCTCTGCACATGAGATGGGTTTTCTGAATACAGCACACTGATGGGTCTTGACTCTTTATCCAATTTGCCAGTCTGTGTCTTTTAATTGGAGCATTTAGCCCATTTACATTTAAGGTTAATATTATTATGTGTGAATTTGATCCTGTCTTTATGATGTTAGCTGGTTTTTTGCTCGTTAGTTGATGCAGTTTCTTCCTAGCCTTGATGGTCTTTACAATTTGGCATGTTTTTGCAGTGGCTGGTACTGGTTGTTCCTTTCCATGTTTAGTGCTTCCTTCAGTAACTCTTGTAGGGCAGGCCTGGTGGTGACAGACTCTCTCAGCATTTGCTTGTCTGTAAAGGATTTTATTTCTCCTTTACTTATGAAGCTTAGTTTGACTGGATATGAAATTCTGGGTTGAAAATTGTTTTATTTAAGAATGGTGAATATTGACCCCCACTGTCTTCTAGCTTGTAGAGTTTCTGCTGAGAGATCAGCTGTTAGTCTGATGGGCTTCCCTTTGCGGGTAACCGGACCTTTCTCTCTGGCTTCCCTTAACATTTTTTCCTTCATTTCAACTTTGGTGAATCTGACAATTATGTGTCTTGGAGTTGCTCTTCTCGAGGAGTATCTTTGTGGCGTTCTCTGTATTTCCTGATTTTGAATGTTGGGCTGCCTTGCTAGGTTGGGGAAGTTCTCCTGGATAATATCCTGCAGAGTGTTTTCCAACTTGGTTCCATTCTCCCTGTCACTTTCAGGTACACCAGTCAGACGTAGATTTGGTCTTTTCACATAGTCCCATATTTCTTGGAAGCTTTGTTCATTTCTTTTTATACTTTTTTCTCTAAACTTCTCTTCTCACTTCATTTCATTCATTTGATCTTCCATCACTGATACCCTTTCTTCCAGTTGATCGAATCGGCTACTGAAGCTTGTGCATTCGTCACGTAGTTCTCATTCCATAGTTTTCAGCTCCATTAGGTCCATTAAGGACTTCTCTGTATTGGTTATTCTAGTTATCCATTCGTCTAATCTTTTTTCAAGGTTTTTAAATTGTTTGCCATGGGTTCGAACTTCCTCCTTTAGCTCAGAGAAGTTTGATCGTCTGAAGCCTTCTCTCAACTCATCAAAGTCATTCTCCATCCATCTTTGTTCCATTGCTGGTGAGGACTGCTTTCCTTTGGAGGAGGAGAGGCACTCCGATTTTTAGAATTTTCAGTTTTTCTGCTGTGTTTTTTCCCCATCTTTGTGGTTTTATCTACCTTTGGTCTTTGATGATGGTGACATATAGATGGGGTTTTGGTGTGGATGTCCTTTCTGTTTGTCAGTTTTTCTTCTAACAGTCAGTACCCTCAGCTTCAGGTCTGTTGGAGTTTGCTGGAGGTCCACTCAAGACCCTGTTTGCCTGGGTATCAGCAGCAGAGGCTGCAGAACAGCGAATATTGGTGAACAGCAAATGTTGCTGCCTGATGTTCCTCTGGAAGTTTTGTCTCAGAGGGGTACCCAGCCATGTGAGGTGTCAGCCTTCCCCTACTGGGGGGTGCCTCCCAGTTAGGCTACTTGGGGGTCAGGGACCCACTTGAGGAAGCAGTCTGTCCATTCTCAGATCTCAAGCTGCATTCTGGGAGAACCATTACTGTCTTCCAAGCTCAGTTGGAAATGCAGAAATCATCTGTCTTCTGCGTCGCTCACGCTTGGAGCTGTAGACTGGAGCTGTTCCTATTCAGCTGTCTTGGAACCGCCCCCTTATTTTTATTTCACACATTGTGTGTTTCTTCTGTGAAAGCTCAATTTGGATATAAAAAATATATCTTCCTGCCGGGCACGGTGGCTCAGGCCTGTAATCCTCGGCACTTTGGGAGACCGAGGTGAGTGGATCACGAGGTCAGGAGATCGAGGCCATCCTGGCTAACATGGTGAAAGCCCCTCTCTTCTAAAAATACAAAAAATTAGCCAGGCCTGGTGGTGGGCACCTGTAGTCCCAGCTACTCGGGAGGCTAAGGCAGGAGAATGGTGTGAACCCAGGAGGCAGAGCTTGCAGTAAGCCGAGATTGCATTACTGCACTGAGTATGTCTCAAAAAAAAAAAAAATAATATATATATAATATATATACTCCACTTAACTTTTTGAACATAAGGAATCTAGTTATAATTTATATTCCTAAAGGTAATTCATAAACATAATCTTTTATTTTCTGATTTTTTCATTAAATTTTATAAATTTGAGACTACTGCTTCTCTCCAAGATGGAGCAACAGTTACCAGACTTACCCTGCCACTTGAAATAATAACAACAAAGAAAACAGTAAAATATATGATATACATTGGTTTCAATATCTGGACATCAGGTAATAAAGGATAATCTTTCCTGAAAGTAGATGAAATGGTGAGGAATTCTAGACATCAGTAACAGTGAATAAAGTAACCAGTGGGGTAGAAGAGCAGTAGACGAGAGTCATTTCATATCAAGCGTATTTAAATGGCCCGAGCCACACATTGGCTGGTAGAGCAAATGGTATTGAACTGGTGAGCAGAGTGCAGACGGAAGGATTGTAAGATGATCAGAGAGAAGGCAGAGCACAGACAAGTTACAGGAATTACAGTAAACAATCTCCCTTTCGGGAAATATTTAAGTTCTTGCCATTTGTTGGGTAGGCAAGTTATTGATCTAGTGGATTTAGAGAAAAGCTGTTATAATGGTGTTCAAAGTGGGGTAAAGTGCACCATGATGTCTGATACCATTCAATTAAGGTTAAATGAGCAAGTTGTATAGGTTGGTTTGGACCTCATAGACACTACATTGGAGACCAGATAAAATTCACATTTTTATATTTGAGTATTCAGTTTCCTTAAAGCCTCTATTACAACACAAATATTTAATTAAATGCTTATTACCTACCTTTATATTTCATATTAGAAAGACTGGCATTTGGAGCATGATGTAAAGAAATGTGACATGTGGGCACCATTTGATGCCTTCTCTTCAAGCTTCAACCTAAAACTTGCATCTATAGGTTTTGTCTTTGTTTATCAGAATCTAAAAGAGAAAATATCATCCTTCTCTTCTCTCTTCTTGATGACCTAACCTCAGTGCTTCCCCTTTTCCACTGGCTTCAGCTGCCTAAATGAGTTTAGTACTCACTGGGAGCACCCAATGGCTCTGATCTGTTGTGAGTCATCATCTTACCTCTCATTTCTTTTCTGATTAGTAGCTTTACCCTACAAATTTCTCAGCCCAGCCCTGGCGCTCTCAGCATTCTACATGCATTGTCTTAGGAGGCTCAATCTTTCCCTTTCCTTGGTGAGTATAGTAAAAAAAGCAACTTAAACACTTAAAGTGTTTTTGTTTGTTTGTTTGGCTTTAGGTTTTTAATTAAATGATTTTAATAATGCCATTTTTTAAAATTATACTTTAAGTTCTGGGATACATGTGCAGAACATACAGGTTTGTTACATAGATATATATGTGTCATGGTGTTTTGCTGCACCCATCAACCCGTCATCTACATTAGGTATTTCTCCTAATGCTATCCCTCCCCTTCTCCCCAAGCCCCATGACAGGTCCCGGGGTGTGATGTTCCCCTCCCTGTGCCCCTATGTCCTCATTGTTCAACTCCCTCTTATGAGTGAGAACATGCAGTGTTTTCTGTTCCTGTGTTAGTTTGCTGAGAATGATGATTTCCAGCTTCAACCATGTCCCTGCAAAGGACATGAATTCATTCATTCCTTTTAATGGCTGCATAGTATTCCATGGTGTATATGTGCCACATTTTCTTTATCCAGTCTAACATTGATGGGCATTTGGGTTGGTTCCAAGTCTTTGCTATTGTGAATAGTGCTGCAATAAACATATGTGTGCATGTGTCTTTATAGTAGAATGATTTATAATCCTTTGGGTATGTACCCAGTAATGGGATTGCTGGGTCAAATGGTATTTCTGGTTCTAGATCCTTGACCCTGAATCACCACACTGTCTTCCACAATGGTTGAGCTAATTTACACTCCCACCAACAGTGTAAAAGCATTCCTATTTATCCACGTCCTCTCCAGCATCTGTTGTTTCCTGACTTATTAATGATCACCATTCTAACTGGCATGAGATGGTATCTCATTGTGGTTTTGATTTGCATTTCTCTAATGACCAGTGATGATGAGCTTTTTTTCATATGTTTGTTGGCCACATAAATGTCTTCTTTTGAGAAGTGTCTGTTCATATCCTTTGCCCACTTCTTGATGGAGTTGTTTGTTTTTTTCTTGTAAATTTGTCTAAGTTCTTTGTAGATTGTGGATATTTGCCCTTTGTCAGATGGATAGATTGTAAAAATTTTCTCTCATTTTGTAGGTTGCCTGTTCACTCTGATGAAAGTTTCTTTTGCTGTGCAGAAGATCTTTAGTTTAATTAGATCCCATTTGTCAATTTTGGCTTTTATTGCCATTGCTTTTTGTGTTTTAGTCATGAAGTCTTTGCCCATGCCTATGTCCTGAATGGTATTGCCCAGGTTTTCTTCTAGCTTTTTATGGTTTTAGGTCTTACATTTAAATCTTTAATTTATATTGAGTTAATTTTTGTATAAAGTGTAAGGAAGTTGTCCAATTTCAGTTTCCTGCATATGACTAGCCAGTTTTCCCAACACCATTTATTAAATAGGGAATCCTTTCTGCATTGCTTGTTTTTATCAGATTTGTCAAAGATCAGATGGCTGTAGATGTGTGGTGTTATTTCTGAGAACTCTGTTCTGTTCCATTGGTCTATATATCTCTTTTGGTACCAGTACCATGCTGTTTTGGTTACTGTAGCCTTGTAGGATAGTTTGAAGTCAGGTAGCATGAACCCTCCAGCTTTGTACTTTTTGCTTAGGATTGTCTTCGCTATATGGGCTCTTTTTTTGTTCCATATGAAATTTAAAATAGTTTTTTCGAATTCTGTGAAGAAAGTCAATGGTAGCTTGATGGGGATAGCATTGAATCTATAAATTACTTTGGGCAGTATGGCCATTTTCACAATATTGATTCTTCCTATCAATGAGCATAGAATGTTTTTCCGTTTGTTTGTGTCCTCTCTTTTTTCCTTCAGTGGTGGTTTGCTGTTCTCCTTGAAGAGGTCCTTCACATCCCTCGTAAGTTGTATTCCTAGGTATTTTATTATCTTTGTAGCAATTGTGAATAGGAGTTCACTCATGATTTGCATCTCTGTTTATCTATTATTGGTATATAGGAATGCTTGTGATTTTTGCACACTGATTTTGTATCCTGAGACTTTGCTGAAGTTGCTTATCAGCTTAAGGAGTTTTTGAGTTAAGATGATGAGATTTTCTAAATATACAATCATGTCATCTGCAAACAGAGATAATTTGACTTCCTCTCTTCCTATTTGAATACCTTTATTTCTTTTCTTGCCAGATTGCCCTGGCCAGCACTTCCAATACTATGTTGAATAGGAGTGGTGAGAAAGGGCATCCTTGTCTTGTGCTGGTTTTCAAAGGGAATGCTTCCAGCTTTTTCCCATTCAGTATTATATTGGCTGTGGGTTTGTCATAAATAGCTCTTATTATTTTGAGATATGTTCCACCAATATCGAGTTTATTGATTGTTTTTAGCATGGAGGAGTGTTGAATTTTATCGAAGGCCCTTTCGGCATCTATTGAGAAAATCATGTGGTTTTTGTCATTGGTTTAGTTTATGCGATATATTACATTTATTGATTTGCATATGTTGAACCGGCCTTGCATCCCAGGGATGAAGCTGACTTGATCATGGCGGATAAGCTTTTTGATGTCATGCTGGATTCAGTTTGCCAGTATTTTATTGAGGATTTTCGCATTGATGTTCATCAGGGATATTGGCCTGACATTTTCTTTTTTTTGTTGTGTCTTCCAGGTTTTGGTATCAGGATGATGGTGGCCTCAAAAATGAGTTAGGGAGGAGTCTGTCTTTTTCCATTGTTTGGAATAGTTTCGGAAGGAATGGTACCAGCTCCTCTTTGTACCTTTGGTAGAATTCGGCTGTGAATCTGCCTGGTCCTGGGCTTCTTTTTGTTGGTAGGCTATTAATTGCTGCCTCAATTTCAGAACTTGTTATTGGTCTATTCAGGGATTCGACTTCTTCCTGATTTAATCTTGGGAAGGTGTATATGTCCAGAAGTATATCCATTTCTTCTAGATTTTCTAGTTTATTTGCAGAGGGGTGTTTATAATATTCTCTGATGGTAGTTTGTATTTCTGTGGAATCAGTGGTGATATCCCCTTTATCATTTTTTATTGTGTCTATTTGATTCTTCTCTCTTTTCTTCTTTATTAGTCTGGCTAGCGGTCTATCTATTTTGTTAATCTTTTCTAAAAACCAGCTCCTGGATTCATTGATTTTTTGAAGGATTTTTTGTGTCTCTATCTCCTTCAGTTCTGCTCTGTTCTTAGTTATTTCTTGCCTTCTACTAGCTTTTGAATTTGTTTGCTCTTGCTTCTCTAGTTCTTTTAATTGTGATGTTAGGTTGTTGATTTTAGATCATTCCCACTTTCTCCTGTGGGCATTTAGTTCTATAAATTTCCCTCTAAACACTGCTTTAGCTGTGTCCCAGGGATTCTGGTACGTTGTAACTTTGTTCTCATTGTTTTCAAAGAACTTGTTTATTTCTGCCTTAATTTCGTTATTTAACCATAGTCATTCAGGAGCAGGTTGTTTAGTTTCCATGTAGTTGTGCAGTTTTGAGTGAGTTTCTTAATTCTGAGTTCTAATTTGGTTGCACTGTGGTCTGAGAGACTGTTTGTTATGATTTCCATTCTTTTGCATTTGCTGAGGGGTGTTTTACCTCCAATTATGTGGACGATTTTTGTATATGCGCGATGTGGTGCTGAGAAGAATGTATATTATGTTGATCAGGGGTGGAGTCTGTAGATGTCTATTAGGTCTGCCTGGTCCAGAGCTGAGTTCAAGTCCTGAATATCCTTGTTAATTTTCTGTCTCATTGATCTGTCTAGTATTGACAGTTAGGTGTTAAAGTCTCCCACTATTATTGTGTGGGAGTCTAAGTCTCTTTGTAGGTCTCTAAGGACTTGCTTTATGAATCTGGGTGCTCCTGTATTGGGTGCATATATATTTAGGATAGCTAGCTCTTCTTGTTGCATTGATCCCTTTACCATTATGTAAGGCCCTTCGTTGTCTTTTTTGTTCTTTGTTGGTTTAAAGTCTGTTTCATCAGAGACTAGGATTGCAACCCCTGCTGTTTTCATTTTGCTTTCCATTTGCTTGGTAAGTCTTCCTCCATCCCTTTATTTTGAGCCTATGTGTGTCTTTGCACATGAGATGGGTCTCCTTAATATGGCACACTGAGGGTCTTGACTCTTTATCCAATTTGCCAGTCTGTACCTTTTAATTGGGGCATTTAGCCCATTTGCATTTAAGGTTAATATTGTTATGTGTGAATTTGATCCTGTCATTATGATGCTAGCTATTTATTTTGCCTGTTAGTTGATGCAGTTTCTTCATAGTGTCAATGGCCTTTACATTTTGGTTTGTTTTTGCAGTGGCTGGTACCAGTTTTTCCTTCCTATATTTAGTGCTTCCTTCAGGAGCTCTTGTAAGGCTGGCCTGTTGGTGACAAAAATCCCTCAGCATTTGCTTGTCTGTAAAGGATTTTATTTCTCCTTTGCTTATGAAGCTTAGTTTGGCTGGATATGAAATTCTGGGTTGAAAATTCTTTTTTTGAGAATGTTGAATATTGGCCCCCACTCTCTTCTAGCTTGTAGGGTTTCTGCAGAGAAATCCACTGTTACTTTGATGGGTTTCTCTTTGTGGGTAACCTGACCTTTCTCTCTCACTGCCCTTAACTTTTTTCCTTCATTTCAATCTTGGTGAATCTGACGATTGTGTGTCTTGGGGTTGCTATTCTTGAGAAATGTCTTTGTGGTGTTCTCTGTATTTCCTGAAACTGAATTTTGGCCTGTCTTGCTATGTTGGGGAAGTTCTCCTGGATAATATCCTGAAGTGTGTTTTCCAGCTTGGTTCCTTTCTCCCCATCACTTTCAGGTACATCAATCAATTGTAGGTTTGGTCTTTTCACATAGTCCCATATTTCCTGGAGGCTTTGTTTGTTCCTTTTTATTCTTTTTTCTCTAATCTTGTCTTCATGCTCTATTTCATTAAGTTGATCTTAAATCTCTGATATCCTTTCTTCCACCTTATAGATTCAACTATTGATATTTGTGTATGCTTCAAGAAATTCTCGTGCTGTGTTTTTCAGCTCCATCAGGTCATTTATGTTCTTCTCTAAACTGGTTATCAGTTAGAAATTTCTCTAACTTTTTTCAAGGTTCTTAGCTTCCTTACATTGGGTTAGAACATGCTCCTTTAGCTTGGAGGAGTTTGTTATTACTCACCTTCTGAAGCCTACTTCTGTCAATTTGTCAAACTCATTCTGCGTCCAGTTTTGCTCCCTTGCTAGCAAGCAGTTGTGATCCTTTGGAAGGGAAGAGACATTCTGGTTTTTGGAATTTTCAGCCTGTTTGTGCTGGTTTTTCCTCATCTTCATGGATTTATCTACCTTTGCTCTTTGCTGTTGGTGACCTTTAGAAGGAGTTTTTGCTTGGTCTTCCTTTTTGTTGATATTTGTGCTATTGCTTTCTGTTTGTTAGTTTTCCTTCTAACAGCCAGGCCCCTCTGCTGCAGGTCTGCTGGAGTTCACTGGGGGTCCACTCCAGACCCTGTTTGACTGAATATTACCAGCAGAGGCTGCAGAATAGCAAAGATTACTGCCTGCTCCTTCCTCTGGAAGCTTCATCCCAGAGGGGCACCTGCTAGATGCCAGCCAGAGCTCTCCTGTGTGAGGTGTCTGTCAACCCCTGCTGGGAGGTGTTTTCCTGTCAGGAGGCATGGGGGTCAGGGAACCACCTGAGCAGGCAGTCTGTCCGTTAGCAGAGCTCGAACTCTGTGTTGGGTTATCTGCTGCTTTCTTCAGAGCCAGTAGGCAGGAACGTTTAAGTTTGCTGAAGCTGTGCCCATAGCAGCCCCTTCCCCCAGGTTCTCTGTCCCAAGGAGATGGGGGTTTTATCTGACTGGGGCTGCTGCCTTTCTTTTAGAGATGCCCTGCCCAGAGAGGAGGAATCTAGAGAGGCAGTCTGGCTACAGCCTTTGTGGCACTGTGATGGGCTCCGCCCACTCTGAACTTCCTGGCGGCTTTGTTTACACTGTGAGGGGAAAACCACCTACTCAAGCCCCAGAAATGGCAGACGTCCCTCCACCCACCAAGCTGGAGCATCCCAGGTTGACTTCAGACTGCTGTGCTGGCAGCGAGAATTTCAAGCCAGTGGATCTTAGCTTGCTGGGCTCCGTGTGGGTTGGATCCACTGAGCAAGACTACTTGGCGCCCTGGCTTCAGCCCCGTTTCCAGGCGAGTGAATGGTTCTGTCTCGCTGGTGTTTCAGGTGCCACTGGGGTACAGAAAAAACTCCTGCAGCTAGCTCAGTGTCTGCCCAAATGGCTGCCCAGTTTTATGCTTGAAACTGAGGGCCTTGGTGGTGTAGGCACTGGAGGGAATCTGCTGGTCTGTGGATTGTGAAGATTGTGGGAAAAGTGTAGTATCTGGGCTGGAATGCACCATCTCTGATGGCAGGGTCCCACATGCATGGCTTCCATTGGCTAAGGGAAGGAGTTCCCCGACTCCTTGCTCTTTCTGGGTGAGGCAACAGCTTTGGCTCGCCCTCCATGGGCGGCACCCACTGTCTAACCAGCCTCAATGAGATGAACTGGGTATCTCAATTGGAGGTGCAGAAATCACCCGTCCTCTGTGTTGGTCTCACTGGGAGCTGCAGCCCAGAGCTGTTTTTATTCAGCTATCTTGCCTGGAAATAATCACAGTGGTTTTTGTGGTTGTTGTTGTTGTGGTTGTTGTTATTTTGGTTGTTGTTGTTTTTTTCTAGGCTTCTAGGAAAAATATCCAAAGCCAGGGAAGGCTTGACTACATTTCAGTTTTGGTTAGGGCTAAGTAAATATAGCAGTGACTCCTGTGGGTTTCTAGTATGAGTAGTTGGTATAGGGGCTATTAAATAATCATGAACTTGAAATGATGCTGTTTTGGAATTTTAGCCTCATCAAGGTGGGTGTTGTTATTGTCACTTTGCGGATATATTCAGTCTTATAAAGGTTAATTGACTTGCCTAAGGTCACAGAGCAAGAGAGTGGTAAAATTAAGAATTGAGTTCCAGGTCTCTGTGGCTCCAAGTTCTATGTTCTCTATATCGGTCAATAGATTTGGTAGGAATGATGACTGATAAACAGAGTCTGTCGAAGGCTGAATGCTGAGAGTAAATGTGTTATAGCTAATCTTCCTTGATCCTTTAGTGACCTAGGTACAATGTAATCAGGACAGATCTTGTAGCTATTTCAGGTTTAGATTTAGTGTGTATGAAAGAAACAGAAGCACCAAGGGGGTCAGGGAGGAGAACAATGAGGAATCCAGAGAGGAGTTTCAGATGCAGGATGTAGCAAAACTAACTAGATGAATGCTGTAAAGAGCAGAAAAAAATGTGCCCATGCATGATTCCTATTGATTTAGCAAGAATCCACCTTAGAGTTATTTACTAAAATCTGTGAGCCACCCTGTGGGTGGGAAACTCATGGACGCAAAGAAGGAAACAACAGACACTGGGGCCTACTTGAGAGTGGAGGGTGGGAGGAGGGAGAGGAGGGGAAAAGGTAACTATTCAGTACTACTAGGCTTAGTTCCTGGGTGACAAAACAATCTGTGCAACAAGCCCTGTGACATGAGTTTACCTATATAACAAACCTGCACATGTACCCCGAACCTAAAGTAAAAGCTTTTTTAAAACAAAAAAGTAAAAAACTTAAAAACCTGAATTTGTAGCGTTTTAGATTTTTGCCTACAAAGAACCAAAGTATATAATTCAATGGTATTCAACCAAAAAAAAAATGGAATTCTTGTCTTTACACAAACGTAAGCAGAATTCTTATACATAAAGTGGGTAATTACGGAGCCACTTGGAGACTTTCCACCTGGATTCTCCATTCCCTCATACTGGTGACCTCTGAAGCACCTCCTCAGACTCTCAGAAACAGGTTGCAAGAGCTGGCTGGGGAGAACTAGAAGGTGATTAGGCTTCAAAAAGCCTACGTCTCTTATCTGCTCTACGCACCTTGGCTGTATGGCCTTGGGCAAGTCTGCATCTAAGCACCTTGCTCTGGAAATGGAGATGAAGGTAACTCATGACCTGCCCACCTCAGAGGGCTATTGAGATCGAGGACACTGGAGGTCCCATGTAAATATCTAATGGTATTATTTTGTGATAGCACTCTCCATCTTGGAATGTTTTATTCCTTTTGAAAAACTTTATGCCTAATAAATTCTTTCTGATGCTCAATAATTTTATACCTTGTGCCCAGCTTTCCAAGATGGTTAAGATAGTTCCATTTCTCTTAGTTTGCCATGAGCTATTACTACTCCAAATCCTATTTGATAACAGTGTAAGGGGTCCCCAAGACTGCCTCTAGGTTTGGTGATTCACTAGGAGGACTCACAGGACTCAACATATGATTTATTACATTGAAAAAATACAAAGCAAAATCAGCACAGGGAAAAGGTGCATGGGGCAAAGTCCAAAAGAAACCAAGTTCAAGCTTCCAAGAGTCCTCTCCCTATAATTCCTCCAGCATCAACTTGTGATGCTATGTGTGAAATGTCTATTAGGAAAACCTAGTAGAGACTCAATGCCCAAGGATTTGACTGGGGGCTGGTCAATAGGCACCCTCTGCATAGCATATGTTAAGATTCCAGACTCCCAGATGGAAAGCAGATATTAGCATAAACCACATTACTTTATAAGTAGTTTAGGCCCAGTGGGATGGTCATTAGTTAGGACTCGTGGGAAGCCCCCTGAAATTCTATTTGCCAGGTAAGAGCTAAGGACCCAACTTTGCACACAGGTCTTCTAAGAATAAGTCTCAGGCTTACTACGTAAACTCTTTTTTTTTTCTCAGTAAGCTTCATTTTTTTTTTCTAGATACCTGTTAAAACAATTTGTATATAAAAATAACTCAGGAAAATGCAGGAATTTTTTCCATTTTGATGACAGCATTTCCGTGATACAAGTTCTCATTCAAATTCTCAGAACTCAGATAATTTACTCTGCTTTTATAAAAGCTCACAGTCTTATGATTAAATAAAATGAACATAATAAAAATACAACAAAAATCTAGGATAAAGAATCTAGTTAACGTTTAGAGTTATTATAGAAATATATCATTTTATATGTTCATTTTCAATGAAAGTAAATTTCATAAAAATATTTAATTCAAGTCTCTCCCCAAAGCCCAATATTTTTGTGTGCATGAAAATAATGAAAATAATTCTGAAAACTTGTAGGTTAATTAGGTAAATTTCTTTTGGAAAAGTTTATGTTGAGTTTTCCAAACTGCTAAGCTGCTATAGCAAGAGACCTAATACTATGATAGCTTAAAAAACAAAAATGTTTATTTCTCTCATACATAATAGTTCCAAGGTGAGAGATTCAGGTGGATGGGGCAGATCTGTCCACTTCGTCAGGGACTTGACTGACGGTAGCCCTGCCATCTGCATCAGGTAATTCTGCACAGAGTTTCACAATTCTGGTCACTGAAAGGAAGTTAGGAGCTTGGAAGAAGGGTGAGGAGCAGAAGTCCAGAGCCAAGAATGCCCTCTTAAGCATGTGATATGAAAATTGCTCTCATCAGCTCTGCTCATTGGTGACAATCTGGTCACATGGCCACATCTAGTTGCAGGAGAAGCTGAGAAATGTGACCTATCTCCATGCTCAGGAAGAAAAGAAGGGAAACTGTTGGTGGCCTGCTAGCCATTTCCCCCACAGCCCCAGAAGGCTTCCCATTGCAGGTGTAAACTAGGGTATTTAGCCCTTTGTTCTAAATATTCATAACTTTCCAAGTAATTGCAGAGGAAATACAAAATATTTCTAGAATAATATTCAAGCTATCTTTAAAAATCGGTGTAATCTGCAGCGTGAGAAGATTTCAAGATTAAAAACTCCCATTTTGATGTGAAGGACCTCTTCAAGGAGAACTACAAACCACTGCTCAATGAAATCAAAGAGGATACAAACAAATGGAAGAACATTCCATGCTCATGGGTTGGAAGAATCAATATCGTGAAAATGGCCATACTGCCCAAAGTAATTTATAGATTCAATGCCATCCCCATCAAGCTACCAATGACTTTCTTCACAGAATTGGAAAAAACTACTTTAAAGTTCATATGGAACCAAAAAAGAGCCCGCATTGCCAAGTCAATCCTAAGCCAAAAGAACAAAGCTGGAGGCATCACGCTACCTGACTTCAAACTATACTACAAGGCTACAGTAACCAAAACAGCATGGTACTGGTACCACAACAGAGATATAGATCAATGGAACAGAACAGAGCCCTCAGAAATGATGCCGCATATCTACAACTATTTGATCTTTGACAAACCTGACAAAAACAAGAAATTGGGAAAGGATTCCCTATTTAATAAATGGTGCTGGGAAAACTGGCTAGCCATATGTAGAAAGCTGAAACTGGATCCCTTCCTTACACCTTATACAAAAATTAATTCAAGATGGATTAAAGACTTAAATGTTAGACCTAAAACCATTAAAATCCTGCAAGAAAACCTAGGCAATACCATTCAGGCCATAGGCGTGGGCAAGGACTTCATGTCTAAAACACCAAAAGCAATGGCAACAAAAGCCAAAATTGACAAATGGGATCTCATTAAACTAAAGAGCTTCTGCACAGCGAAAGAAACTACCATCAGAGTGAACAGGCAACCTACAGAATGGGAGAAAATTTTGGCAACCTACTCATCTGACAAAGGGCTAATATCCAGAATCTACAATGAACTCAAACAAATTTACAAGAAAAAAACAAACAACCCCATCAAAAAGTGGGCAAAGGACATGAACAGACACTTCTCAAAAGAAGACATTTATGCAGCCAGAAAACACATGAAGAAATGCTCATCATCACTGGCCATCAGAGAAATGCAAATCAAAACCACAGTGAGATACCATCTCACACCAGTTAGAATGGCCATCATTAAAAAGTCAGGAAACAACAGGTGCTGGAGAGGATGTGGAGAAATAGGAACACTTTTACACTGTTGGTGGGACTGTAAACTAGTTCAACCATTGTGGAAGTCAGTGTGGCGATTCCTCAGGGATCTAGAACTAGAAATACCATTTGACCCAGCCATCCCATTACTGGGTATATACCCAAAGGA
>NW_026652276.1:66733034-66941339 GCF_009828535.3 Hylobates moloch
TTGTACCCCAACTCTAGTTAATATATAATTTCTCTTTAGTTTGCCCTGTTGAGCTATATGTAAGGCTTTTCCCCCCAAGCCCAATTCTTAGCTAAATAATTGAATACTTTTTAACTTCTATATTACAGTTATGATTTCAAGGTTTGTACTTAATGTAAATCTAGGGAAATTGAAAAATAAAGCACCCCACTTCCAGTTTCTACATTTATACCACATCTGTTATCTTACTTATAGATATAATATCCAACTCCTTGAGGTTATTATGTTTATAATGAACTGGTTTATATTTTCATTCCAGATGTGTAAATAGTAGCATTTGATTAGTTAAGTTTAAAATTGCATTTTAAAATTGTTTAGAAGACTCTTGTGTTGTTTTATTGTATAATCACCATGATTTCTATAGCTTTATTTTAAAGTTGGTGATTAAAAAAGGTAGATGCTAGATATTGACCAGTAATAAAGGTTCATATATTTCATTGTCTGGGAATGCATTAAAAACTGAGTAATTGGCCTTGGTATCTATTTCTTTTTTTTTCTACATCTTGAGATTTTTGTATAACACACACACATGTGTATGTATATGTATCTATTTTTCATTTTAATATATTTCATCTAAATGTAAAATCTCCCCACTTGCAGAAAAGTTTTCCATCATGAAAAGAGCAGTCCTTTATGTACTGAGATGATGCCACTATGCACGGTGATTAAAAATTTCATTCTGACCTGTTTCTTGTGGTGGAGACAGCTTTGTACTGAGTTCTTCTCACTCTTTCCCACAGTCCCTGGCACAGAACAGCCATTCGCCAGATGCCAAGTTTGACTTGGGCACAGAGCATGTGGTCAGAGGACAGGATGTAATTAACCCATTCATATGGAACAAACCCATGACCTAGGAGTCACACAGGGCATAGAGCCAAACTGCTGCAAACAAAAAATCTTTCAGTAGTGTGAATTTACAGAGTACTTCAAATGTCTATTTCTCTTCCTCAAAACTCTTACTAATCTATTATCTCATTGTGGTCTCACAAAAGTCTTGAGAAGTATGAAGAGAGAAGCATGACCAGATCTATTTTTCTTATATTCTCCTTCCTTCTTTCCTTCCTTCCTTCCTTCCTTCCTTCCTTCCTTCCTTCCTTCCTTCCTTCCTTCCTTCCCCCCTTCCTTCTTCCATCTTCCTTCTACCCATTTTTTCAAATTCCTCCCCTTTTTCTTATTCACAGAAAGATAAATTAAGGGGGCAGAGGTGTTTGAGTAAAATGTTAGTAAGAATTCAGATCTATTAGCTGCAAACCCAGTGCAATTGTTACCACGTAAGGATACAGATGGAGACAGAGGAAAGTTTGTGTGTGTGTGTGTGTTGAGTGGAGGGAGTGAAGTAGTTCACAAAGACAGTCTTTCTACTTCAAGCTTTTCCTTGATCATCCAAACCTTTGCATCTCGGAAGGCACCCCAGGAGCTGTCTGGTTGCCCCCAGTGCTGCCTGGCACTGCTCCTTGATCTGGCTTCCTCTTGATAATTTCCACGAATGAGATGCTCACTATCTCACAAGGCACACATGCTAGTTGGGATCATTTGTGTGGTGAGAACATATATTGGGTTAAATTTTGCCTCCCTGCGACTTCCATTCCCTATGGGAATACATAAAGAAGTGGAACCTTTTCCTTGACAAGTTCTAGTCTAGATATCTGATAACACCTCTCGTGACTTCCCCAAGCTTTTCCCCTCCAGGCAAGCATCTCTGTTTCCTACAGCTTTGCCTCTCGATGTTTATGGTGTCTTCTTTCCCTGTCCATCTTAAAAAGTACAGGGAACAGAGAGCTAGAGTCCAGCCCAGAGAACAATGGGCAGGAACTCTCCTGGAGCTGAAAGGCCTGTGTAAGCAGAAATTCCAAGAATGGGCTCTGGAGACAGACACTGCCATGGTCATCCTGACTCTGCCTCGGGAGAAGTTACCTACCCTTTCTCTACTTCAGTTTATTAATCTATAAAACAATGATAACAGGAATAAATAAAATCATGCTCATGAGTAATTCAGAAAAGTGCCTGACACACGAGTCCATGTGTTAGCTGCCATTGCGTTTATATTTTTGGCAGTCATGCTACACTGGTAGTTCATTCAGAACTTTTAGTCACATAAGACCAGGGCCAGAACTACTAAAAACCAATGTCCCTTCTCTCTTATATATGTATGTGCAGTGTCTGTGTTGTATGTATTAGAACCTAAATGATGGGACTCTATCCCTGTTTAAATTCATCTGATTTATTTTAGCATATCCTCCATCCTATTAAGTTCCTTGAATATTGATGATGTCATCCAACATAGCAAGTGTCCCTTAGAGTCTTTTTTTGTTCTCTAAAGGTTTGATAGGTACATCTTTTATGACTTCAATCTTACCACAGAGAAAATAAAAAGCCAAACAAGACTGGAACAATTACAGAGCACTTTTGGTTTACATTATCATCCTGCCTGAATTTATTTATCTAGTCCATAATAGTACAAGCTATTGAATTTTGTGTTTGAAATTAAGATATCCACTTTGCAAAGATTCTGTATTGACAACACTGATTATCCATGTATTAACACAAAGAAAGGAGACTGGTTTGGCATGACTTATTTATAAAGCAAATTTTTGGTTTGCTCCTTCTTTCCTCCATTCTCTTAGTTATTAATGAATCACAGGAATAGGTGTGGCATTGGCTATAATATGCACAGTTACCACCATGATTTTGCTTGAAAACCTGGCCAGCACTTATAATTTCACTATTTGAGGACCAAGTGAAAATGTGTTTCTAGCTTAGCAGAAACTAATCCAACGATGGGTTTTACTTTATATGTATAAACCATAAAAATACCCTTTTTGGTCTGAAAAGTCAAAAGAAAATTACCTATCACAGCAATGTCACAGAAAATTACTTATTTCACATTACAAATAAGCAACCCCCCAACAAATAAGCAAAAAATAAAAGAAATCCAACTAGAAGAGTGAGTCCAGAGACTCTTAGTTATTTGCTTGGGATAATCCAGGAAGTGGATAACAGAACCAGTAAAAATCAGACTTACTCTCTGCCCAGTATTTTTCCCCATCCAATGCTGTGTTGCTTTCAGCCCTTATGCCTCTCATGGGAGCACCTTATCAGGTGAGATTTTGACCACAGGCTTCACGGAGGTTCATGTGAGGCTTCATATCTTTGACGTAATCAACCTCTGAATCTTTTGAGGTTCATCCATCATTAATTTGAAGTAATTGTTTTGACATTGTTGATCTCTCGAAACATAAAAAGTATTCCCTAACAAGAAAGAGGCTGTGATTTTATTAAGGATTTGTTACATTTCAAGGGGGAATACAATTATTTTATGAAAAACAAAAGGAACCTTGTCATAGTCTATTAAAGCAATCTCCTAACCCCCACTGAAATTGCCTGAGGACTTACACAGCCCCTAATTACACACAGTCTACCTTGGATTTTCATGTAATTTAAATGAATGAGTCTTGTACTGAATGTCTCATTTTTAAATTACTCAATGTCTCTTATTTAAATTGCTCGCACTGAATATTTTGACCTCTTTCCTCAAAGAGTCACCTAAAAGAATACAAGATTCTGGAAAAAAGAGAGCCTATGTCTCAGAACGTTATCAAATTACTTTTTTTTTTTTTTTTTTAGACACTGACTAGTTCACATTTCTTTACTAAAAATACCATGGAGTGTTTGCCATAGGAGGAGAAGAATGAATAAGTTGAAGAAAAGGGTTTTATTTCCCTAAATATTTCTCAGTGAGATTAGAAAATGCTTCTTACTGTTAACCTTAAAATCTGATGTGCAAGGCTTGCCCACTGCTAGCTACATATGAAGGAAGTAAATTGCCAGATTGTAAACACAGCTTGAGTCGCCTCCTTTATGATGGTTTGAACTAAACTTAGGCACCCTTGGGATCTGAATTTAGTTTTGACAAAATGCAGCTATCTGTTTCAAGGAAGGATAACAAGAAATCACCTTATAATGCCTCCTTCTAGATCTAATTGTCCTGAAAGTGGTCATTTTAATGACCTACAGTATAGATTTTTTTAAAATCAAAATTGATGAGAATTTTTGAGTCCTGGTTTGAGGTGAGTTCTCAAGGTTTGGAAACCATTTTCAGAGATCAGTTGGCCTGAGATGTGAGGAAGCATGGGGATGGGAGAGCATCCCCACCTCTCAGGTCAGCTGGAAGGAGGTGTAGGAATGTTAATTATTTCCTGACTATCCCTGAAACTGGGTGAAAAAAAAGAGAGAGAGAAAAGAAAACCAAGCTTTTGGTCAATTTAGAGCATATTATTTTCCATATTATACTTCATTTTTGAGAGGCTCCTAGATATTCTATTATGCAACCCTTTCTTTGCATGACCAAGCCCAGTTACTGTCACAATGATTCTCATGACATACGCAAATAGGGGTGAACGAAAATTGTTTTGTAAAGTGTTATGTGTTTTGTAAAGTGTTATGCATGGGTCAGTAGTAAATAATAACAATATTAAAACACATATAACTCTATAAAGTAGGCTCTATTTTTTTTTCTGATTTCAGATGAGGAAACTACAGCACGGGCAGGTAAATATGCTGATCAAGTTAGCTTTTAGGCCAATACTACTTAAAATAGTTTGCTCTTTCTGTAGCATGAACTCACATTTTTAGAAACAATTGTGGCCAGTTACACAATGGAAAGGCATCATCTACATTCCAAATCGACCAGACTAGAGTTGTGTCCTGCTGTGTTGTGTTAGTGGTGCCATGTCAATTCCCAATGATAGTGATTAACAGTAACATTTGGAGAAAGGATAGCAGTGGAGAGTGAGAATGTAGCTTTATCATTGTGAGGAGCTGAGACAGTAGCAAAAAGTTTCAGGATAGACTATCTGAGAAATGAGTGGGACTTGGATTTTGGCCACTCATTGATTCATCCAGAAAATATTTAATGAACATTTACTGTGTGCCTGGTGTGCTGTTCTCAACCATGGGGACCATGGTGAACACAACAGATGAAGCCCTTCCTGTGATGTACATAACATGGCCTCAGAAGGTACTGCACACTAATAATTTTTACTTCAATTGTCTGAATTTTTAGTTGTTCACAATTCTCTGCTTTTGAGGATGTTCTTTCTGTGTTTCAGTTCCTTCTCTAGGATTTTCTTCCTGTAAACTTATCTTCTGATGCACAGAAAGGGACTATATTCGTGTGGTCTGTAAGATCAGGGGAGGAAATAGCTCTTGCAGGTTATTTAAAACCTGCACGAAGATATACAGGCACGGCTTACCCAGCCCTGGGCTTCAGCCCAAGAATGTGCTGATCATGTCCACAACTAAAACTGCATAAAGACCCAGATTAAAACAGTAATAACAGAGAAATGAAGGGGAAAAAAGTCACAGAGACAAAGCAGAAAGGATTCTTGAATTAAATCACTTTTATCTGAGCTCATTCGCTTAAGGATGCAATTTCAGGATTGCTCACTATTTCAGCAGCTTGGGACCTTAGAAATGTATTTCAAGATTAATTATAAAATGAATTCTTTAAAATGGAAAAATACACTACTTTCCTGTTACTCTTAACAAGAGTCTAAAGTTAATGAAGCTTTGAGGCAGTTTAGTGGTTTGACTGCCACCTACTGTTCATTTTTTGCCATAACTCACATGTAGCTTGGGCAAGAGGTAAGAAAAATGCCTTGGGTAAACCATTTTGTAAAAAAGTATTTTAACATATGTGCTGTAATGTAACTATTTAAACATTTTAAGGGATTGAGAGAATGTGATTGATTCCATTTCAAATTACTGTATTTGTCATAGTAGTTTATGAGAGCCCATTGGTTAAAATGCAAATTATAAGGCATTCTAATATATATATATAATATGCATGCACAGGGCATGTTGTTTAGTCCTGACAAAGCATTATACTCGAAATTTTAAAAAGTATGCCACAAACACAAATGCATCACCCTGAAAATATCATCTCATGAAGCTGGCATCTGATCTTTAAAACGGAAAAGAGATCTCCATCATCACACTTTTATGCTTACACGGCTTGTGAAGACTTCAAGAATATAAGCACTTATTCTGTCAAAATAAGGAGATCAAGTACTAGCCATCTCCAGCTAATTCAGAATGCCCCAGACTTTTGATAGAAATCTGTTCAGTTAACACTGCAGCAGTCATGATATTCTGTTAAATGCTTAAAGTTCAGAAGGCAGAATGGTTGTGCATGTTTTTCTCTCTAATACCTAAATTTCTTAATTCAGAGTAATAACTCATTTTCCAAATGTGACAATGCTATTTACTGTTTAAATATAGAATCTTGGTGGAAACTTTATAAACACGTCATCCCTAAGGCACATTTTAAAAAATGTCTACATGAGTCTATGTGAGTTATTTTATTTTTAAAATTGTACCTTTTCAAGCCTTTGTACTAAATTATGCATATAAAAAATTGCAAACTGTTTATATGTTATTACTGATGTATTGTATATATTTATATGCTTTCGTATTTACAAATGTGTTTGTAGATTGTTTCATTCATACTAAAATCTGGTTATATTTATTATATTTTTTAAAGCACAAAGCAAAAGTCACCTAGAATATTTTGGCATTATTAAAATGTGCCTCCTGCTAAAACTATGTTGCAGTTTTCAGTATAAAATGGTGTCAATAAATTTCAACATTCTAGAATATTTTCCATTAACATTTCTTTTTTCTGCTAGGACAGTTATAGAATAGTGGTAGCTTCATTTGTTAAGACAATCTTGATGAAAGAAAACATCAATATCCTCGTTCATTTTTTGCCATAATAGTATTTTTTTCTGATATATAAAATAGCCATCTTGGATTTCAGAATCACTGTTATTAGGCCTTTCTCTATATATATAGTTTTCAGATAAATGCACATTGTTTAAAAATGTGTCCTTAGTGATGCCAATAATATAGATACAAAACAAAAGCTTTTCATGTGGCTTTATTTACAGTGATGCTGATAAAATTTATAAAAATGATATAAGATGACATTAAGCAACATGAGCAAATTTGATCAAATATTCATTTTATAGCTTCCCCCCAAGTGATTCCATCCAATAACAATGACACTAATCCAAAGCCAAAGAAAAATAGTTTTACCTAAAATGTTGGCAAAGGAGCTGAAACAAATAAAATTAAGCTGACCTTTTAATAAATGTCTGTTTATTGATTTAAATTCACTTTTTTTTCTTTTTCTGAGCAATGCTGACGAGGCCTGTTAGAATACAAGCATGTATAATAACTTGGACACCACCATTTTTACTTCTTTTGTGTGTCATTATTGAAAGATTGAAGCAAGCTTCACCTAAGTGTAGTGATGCAAAAATAATAGTATCCCAGTCTGGCTGCGCAAGAGCGGAGGCAAACAAGAGCTTCATATTAAAGTGCCTTCTAGGTAGCTGACATGACGCATCTAGTCAGACGTAAATAATGACAGACGGAAACTATCATGAGGTCTGTGAAGCATCAACATACTGCTATCATTTTCTCTCTAACCTTGCCTTGCTAGCAGCTCTCAGCCTTACAGGCTGAGAGATCATTTAAAAAGCAAATCCTAATGACTCTGCCCACTGTAACAACAGTCAGCAAGATTGGCATCAATTTAGCTCAGTTTAGAAACTCAGAATAACAGCCATTGTTGACTTGCAACACCCTAAACTCCAGTTGTTCTCCACAAATCAACCCCGTCCCCAGTGCTACCCCTTCCCCATAGCTATTTCCATGCATTGGAAAAAGATTCTCCTCGCTGGTAGGAAAATGGTTCATCTCAGTTACTCACTTGGCACTCCGTATGTAATTTCATAGGCTGCACCTATTTTTCTGGATGAGCCCATTTGGTACAAAATGCTTTAAACTTTCCCTCCCTCTTTTCATGCGACACACACTATTTTGTGTATATTATGTATGCATAGGGTAACAGTGGGTAAATAACATCCCAGTGTCCCTGTAGCTTAAGCCTAACATGGTTATGGTTCAGATAAACACCTCTGTACATAGCTGCCATAATCAATGTGGAATGGCAGAACAATTTTGCAGATGCAGTCCCAGGAAGAAAAAAAAAGAAAGCTGTCTTGTCCAGATTCAATAGAATCTATTCACCATGAAAACCTGCAATAAAGCAGTTGCACGTTTTATTTGTTAAGACAGTGATGACTTTGCAAGCCGGAGGGAACTGAAGCTGATGTACAATAGGATAATAGCATTATCACTTTGCAAATCAGCATGTGGCTTTGCTTGGGTGCCAGCAGAAGGGCACGGGGGTTATAAGAGCTCTAGCTGGTGAGTTGAAAAGGCAAGATCAAAATGCCTGGTTGTGAGTGAAAATGTATGAGGATAAATTGCCATGAGTCTCCTTCTGCTTGGTTAAAAACAGATTGCATATGTGTGTTTTCACTGGGGTGAATGGATGGACTTGAGTTTGTGTGTGAGTATGTGTGTGTCAGGGGCAGGGTGGTGAGGAAGCAGAATAATGGGGAGGCTCACAATAGCCCATCTTAATGGAGAGCTATTGATCTCATTTCATAACACTTTAATCTCCACCTAAACATCTTACTTACCTTGTGTAAAAGAGATGCCAAGTTGAAATAAATAATAAACACAATATTTTAAGTACTTTTGAATTTTCCATGGTAATAAATATTAACGCAGTTTGTGACTCCCAAAGAAAATAGAAGGCACTTAATTCTGTTGTTGAAATCAGGCACTGTGCAGGTTGATTTCCCGAGGTGAAAATGAAAAATGCACTATTTGGACTAAAATTTAGATTTAATAAATAACTAATTTAGGATCTTGTTCTATATGCAAGGATATAATCACAAGGCATTTGTTTTTAAAAGGTTTCATTTATTCTTGTGAGCTTAATTATTGCGAGGAAACTGTGAGCAATTTGTTTTTTACCAGTGTCTGATTTCTGAGAATGGTTATTAAATATTAAATGGATGCATAATTCAGGCAATTAAGAAAGTAATCACACAAAGTAATGTAATGGAAGTTAATTATTACTGCATAAGCAAATAGTTCATTAATGCTAGTAGTTGCTATGGCTGCATTCTTAATACATGCAGAACTGAAGCATGAATCCTCTGTGTATTCAAGGAGCTGGTAGGAAGTGTGATGCTACACAGAGAGAGTGCCACTAATGAAAAACAGAAGCAAATAAGGCCATATTGACCCCTGACTTGTCTAAATAAGGTGGGATCATCATTACTTAAGAGAGTTTTATCGAAACCACGACTGCACTAGCTGCTTATAATTTTTTTGGTTGGTAACACAAAGCATGACTTAAGCCAGGAGAAGCCAGGAGGAATTCAGCTTGTTAAAACAAAAATCACCAATTGTACCTCTGCTGTTTTGTTTTGTTGTTTAAAACCAACCCTTTTGTTAGATAGTTTAAGTCATCATTTGCAACTTAAATAGACTCCATAGATCTTTTTATATATATAAAAGCATTCGAGCTGGTAACATATCTTATTTTGTCCTGCTGTTCAACCCCGAGTGAACATTTTGACATGTCTTTGCTAACACTACCTCTCTCTTTTTTTTTTTTTTTTTTTTTTTGAGACAGAGTCTCGCTCTGTCACCCAGGCTGGAGTGCGGTGGCGCGATCTCGGCTCACTGCAAGCTCCGCCTCCCGGGTTCACGCCATTCTCCTGCCTCAGCCTCTCCGAGTAGCTGGGACTACAGGCGCCCGCCACCACGCCCGGCTAATTTTTTGTATTTTTAGTAGAGACAGGGTTTCACCATGGTCTCGATCTCCTGACCTCGTGATCCGCCCGCCTCGGCCTCCCAAAGTGCTGGGATTACAAGCGTGAGCGACCGCGCCCGGCCTGCTAACACTACCTCTCTAAAGCACTATGCTTTATAAAGGTTATTTTATATTAATTCAACACATATGGGTTCCGGTGCTTTCCAGACCTGGCGCTGCTGTGAGGCGTCAAGGTGGCCGGCGCAGGCCCGGCAAGGCAGAAAGGGAGGAGATGGAGCAGTGGTGAGGATTCAGCCCAGAGCCTCCAGGGCTGCGCCAGGCCCTCCTCCAGAGGAGATCAACCCCCGTTTACAGGTTTACTTTTTAACGACCCAAAACTACCCAGGGCTCATGCTTTCCTGCAGCATTGCCATTGCCTGCCCCATCTGGTAATAGAATTTCACAGAGAAAGATAACTCCGTTAGGCCAGGTGCTTTTCTACCATCCTAATGTAGGCATTAGTTCACCACACTCCTGAGTTATTTGCTTGCCTACTTGCAATGCCATTATGAAGCTCTGCCAACCGCCTCCCAGGCTTGGTGCTGTGCTAGGTGGGACATGGTGGAAGTCCAGAGACATTGGTCTCATCAAGGGGATGCTTCAATCATTTAAAGAGAGTCCAGCACTTGGTTAGGTACTGAGGGAAGTAGAAAAGATGTCTAGGACATACTCCATCTTTGCCCTAGGAAAGGAGCTTATGGGACAGTGGTTCTTTTAACCTGTTTTGAACCATGGAGATTTGGACACCCTAGTGCACCTGAGCATTAAAAAAAAATTGCATGTAGTTTTAAAGAGTTCATGGTCTCTCTCATCCTATCCATGGAGCTCAGAATTAAGGCTGTTTTAGAGGAGCAAGACTAGTGTTCTTCAAGCAGATAGTGAACATTTAGGAGAGCACCTGTCTGGATGCTTGGCATATAGACTATAAATACAGCAGAGGGATTGGTGGGGTCTGAAGTAGTTTGAGGAAAGCCTATGGAACAAATAAGCCTTGAGCTCGACTTTAAAGGATGGCTGGTATTTTGAGGCCAATGGCAAACCATTTAATGTAGAACAGCATGAGCAAAGGAAGAAAGGTAAGACTTCATTCATTTATTCATTAATACATCCATCCACTTAACAAACATTGAACACCTACTGAATTAGATAATTATAGGAAATAAAGGTAAGGCATAGTTCCCTGAACTAAAAGAATTTACAGTCTGGAAGATGGAATACAGCAAGCATAGAAATAACCGTGTTACAAGGGAAAAATCTAACTGTTCTGAGCAAAATCTGAAGAACCATTGGAGAAGGATGAATGCCACTAGGGCTTTCAAAATGCTTAATGTAGGAGACACATTTCAGCAGGACACTGTTGGAAGGAAATTGTGCAATAATATGGGCAGGTATAAGGCACCCTCAAGACCACACTTGTCACACCTCAAAAAGAGGAGGGAAGCAGTATAGGCAAAGTCAGGGAGGTTGGGACGTATGCCGTATGTTTGGAAAACATGTTTACCTTGAATAAAGCATTCATTGAATTGGGAAAACTTTGAAAGGTGAATGAGGGCCACCATAGATGCCCTTAACCGGCAATTAAATGAGTATAAGTAAGTCATGGAGAATCATGGATTTTCCTTAATGTGGTATTTTAGAATAGGAAAGCATTCGAGGTGGCGTCTCTAGCAATGAGGAGACTTTACAGGCTGCTGCAATAATGCGGGAGAGAGCTATTGAAAGCCTCTTGTTGGTATGTAGCTCAAGGAATTCACATGGTGAGCAAGAGAGGGTGGGTAGTGAAGGAGGAGCCATGGGAATTTCTAACTCATGCCCACCCGATGGAGCCAGAAGTGGGACATGACTCATGGATCACTTTCTAAAGGAGACACCGTTTTTATTCACCAGGAAGGAAGTGGATATATCATTATGATGATGGATTTCTATGTTGCCTCTGCCACTCTTCCTCTAAGGAAATATTCTGAACCTGCACCTTACTTCAGAAGGACAGGCCATGTATACTAGCTGTACCATTTATTTCCCCATAACACATTTTAGTATCTCCTCACTCAGACTAGTGTTTGCCATACAATACCTGGTGTATAAAGTCAGATCATTTCTATAAATCTTTGGCCTTTAAAACACACTCTTACTCTGCCAAGGGTCAAGGCCATTTCCGTGAGTAGGGCTGAAAGCTATCACTATATGGGCTCCTCTCCTCTCTCTGACTTAGGAAAGGGCTGTTCTTTCACTTTTTAAAGTGGAGTCTCCTACATTGCCTTATGCAATCTCCATATCTGAGAAGTAAATTGAGAGGATATTATTTCTGTTTTCCAGGTGAGACTCAGAGGAGATAAATGCCTGGATAAAGATAGCTAGTAAAAGATGACTCCAATATTAAAACCAGTTTTTCCACCTCAAGAGGGTGTCAATGTCCAAGAGAGCCCTGAGTGAAAGGTAGCAGGAGCGTTTACTTTCCAAGGAATTTCTACCAGGATCTTCAGTTCAGTTTTATCATTTAGAGGCCAAACTCAAGTCAGGTTCAGGTAGAACATTGAAACTTTGAATTTTGAGAAATATAGTACTTCAATTTCCCATTCAACATTAAATCCATTCTCTACTCTTACAGAGATTTCTAATGGGGCCAGATTATATTCCATCTCACATTCTCTGCTGGGATACTTTTCTCTCTAAGCAAGTCATATATCATTTCTGCATAATTCCTCTACTTGGGAGCAGTTCTCTCATTATATTCTAAGTCACTGAAGACTTTAAATGTCAGAACTCATCCCAGCAATAAAAACTAGGTACTTGGCTTGCTCATCGGTATGCCCAAGTTCTATTTAAGGCCTCAAGGCCATTGATTTACTACGCTAACTCTAGAAGTTTCCAAAGAATCCCAATGGACTTCCAAAATTCAGCAGCTACTTCTTCAATGATGAGGTGAAATTGTTATCAGATTATAGAATTTTGCTGTTGTTTAACATTGTTATGCCTGGTTGCCACAAAACTCTCCTTTAACACATGCCAAATTACCTACTGATCAGTTTCTTTCATTCACATTTTAAAGACTTTAAACCTTGGAAAAGCAAACAGACCCAAACTAGGCAGAAGATATGTGTGCTGAACACCTAGCTGTTTGAATGGGCCTTTACATCATGTTAGGACTGTGCCCGGATTCTCCTTTGGCAACCTTCCCTGTGATGGGGGTGGCAGGTGAGGGCAGGGTTGAAAAGACAATCCCCGTCTCATGTGAACTCAGAACCAGTCTGCATTGCTCTCATTAGGCAGCGTCTAAGCTGCCAGAGAAAGACTCAGCTCACACTGGAGCTCTCATGTTAAACCCTCCACAGTGGGAAAAAAACACGCCTGATGGGGACTAATGACTAATTCTCTACATCATGTCTAATGTATCCCAGGGTGCTAACTTCAGCACACCTGCCTTCACCGCTGGTAAGGTAATGAGACTGCTTGTGAGTTACTGGTCACTGACAACATTTATAATATTCTTCAACCTAATGTTATTGCATAGGTCAGTGTGCAGTGTTCACTAAGAGTGGGTGAATTCTGTCACCTTGGGAGCCTCAGTTTTATGGGTAGTTGGTTGTGGAAGTGGTTCAAAACCCTTTATAAATGAGGTGGATGCATTTGGAAAGGTTCTAGGTGTCCCATGATACCCCGTTAAATTTTGTTACTAATTACATCATCAAGAGGTAATTACAGCACTCTGAGGCCAGAGATTTTAAAATTATAACCATCCAGGAAATTTAGCCCATAAAAAAGGTACGCATTGGCCTGGATAACTAGGATGGTTGAGAGAAAGCGTGGGGGTGGCATGGGGCAAGAGCTGGAAAATCCAGATTGCTTGAGTTTAGTTAGCACCTAAGTCCATTGGTGTGTGTCACCTTCCAGTCTGTGCTATGGGCTTTGAGTGTAGCTGCATTAGGGGCACATTTCTCAATTTTAGAGAATCGAAAATTACTTAATTCACTCAGGAATATACATCGAATAAGTATTTTATTTTATTTTTTCAAATCATGCCATTTTTGGTGGGTTTTCAGAAATCTGAGCTGACATTCTATTTAAAGAATGAAAAGAAATGTTAACTTCCTGTGAGCAGCATTTCAAGATAATGTAGAAGTTTTTTGACACAAAATGGCCAAAGATAAATACAATGCAGTGAGACACTCTCCTCAAAAGAACACTTTAGACTTGGTCTCAGCTCTATCGCTCTTTGCATTTCTGCCATGAATGAACTGGAGTGAAGTGCTTACTGCCTCCTTTGCTGAGAGGCACTTGAGCAGAGTGGTTACAAATGTGGACTCTGGAGCTAGAATCCCTTGATTTGCTTTCTGGCTCCTCCAGGATAGGCTTACGTACTAGTTAGGGTAATAATGCTGGTTGCTGTAACAAATATACCCCAAGTTATGTGTACCTTGACACAATAGAAGTTTATTTCTCACTCATATAACAACCCAGTGCTGGTGTTCCTGATGAGCAGTCTTCTATGCTGTGATTCAGAGATGGGGATTCTTCTTCTTGTGGCTCTTCTGCCTTCTACAACCTCGGTATCTTCTGCATTCAATCAGCAGTTAAGTAGGGAGTGTGGAGAAGGCACAGACAGTAATTACTGGCTTGGGAGACACAGACATCCCTCCCACTGCTTTCTATTGGCAAGGACTAATCACATGGCTTCACCAAGAAGAACGGGAAGCTGGGAAATGTATCCCCTTGCTGGGCAGCTGCTTCTCATAGACAGCTTGATTTTACGGACGATAGTGCAAAAATTTTGGTGAAAAGTTAGCTGTCCTTGCCTCACTTAGGCAAGATACTTCAACTCTCTGCACCTCAGTTCAATTCCCTTGTCTATAATATAGAGATAATAACAATACCTACTTCTAGAGTTGTAAGAATTAAATTAGATAATGTATAGAAAATGTTTGGCATACAGAAAGCACCCAAAAAAAGTTAACTATTACTTCAACTACTTGCGTTGTTATTAATTTTTCCTTGAGTTACTTTATCTCTACCCAACAGAGATAGTCATAATTAAGGTCTCACATTACTCTAATTAAAATAACTGGCCAAACAATATGTGAAAAGGCCCATGTTTATTTTCTAAACAAAGAAAATCTATTTGATGGGATGTAAAACTATGCAGTGTGACAGTCAGGCGGTCCCTGATGGATGTGAAGCCTGCCGGCAAAATCATGGCCCCTGCTCCACTCCTGCTGCATGTTCTATGCACAGAAGGAGGAAAAAGTTTGAATTTTTGGGGGGAGATAACAGAACAGTTCATCATTTCATTATCTGCATGTTATTTTTCAGCATCTATTTCCATACCATATCCATTAGGAATTACAAGGATTTGTCTTTGAATTTATCTATATATGTGTGTACTTAAAGGACTTGAAAAGGGCATTTTCAACCCTTGATATGGTTCGGTTCTATTTCAATAAAACTGCTTCATGAATAGCAACCAATTTAGTAAGGTCAATTTTCCTTGCTGCTAAATTCCTCTTTCAGAGTGCAGAAAAATTCTACGGTCACCAATAAGAATCCTGGCAAAGTAAAAACAAATTAATCAAGATAGTCAAGTTCCCTCAGTTTTACACATGGGGCCATGCTGCTGGTTAGAGAGCTACACTCTCTAAAGGGCTATTTACTTTTATAATAATTTCATAAACTGAGCCCAAGCTAGGTCAAATCACCACACGCGACCTAACCCAGGTTGGTTGGAAAGCTTGATGTCAGGGCTGCATAGCAGAGTTCTTAAGCAAATGGGCTCTGTTCACAGAATGCCTGAGTTAGAATCTTGGCTCTACTCCTAACTATACCTGCGCAGCCTAAGGCAGATTACTGAACCTTTCTAAGCCTTGGTTTTCTCATTTCTAAACTTGGGTTTTTAAAAATGCCTCTGTTATAGATTAAATTGAGATAATTTATGTGACATGCTTAGCACAGTGCTTGATGCATAATAACAAGAAGCACTTATTGTGTGCTCTGTTTTAAGAGCTTTTCTTGCATTTACTAATTTAATCCTCATAACAACCATATGGAAAAAAGATACTACAATTATTCCCCTTTTACAAGTAAGGAAACTGAGGCCCATAGGGGTTGAGTAGTCTCCCTAAGATCACATAGCTAGTTACGTGGCAAAGTTACAATTCAGGCTCATGTACGCTGGCTCCAGAGTCCATGCTGTTAACATCTGTATTACGCTGCTTCTCCCTAAGAACTTACAAATGTCATCCATTATTTACATTTTTATTAAAAGATAGAGGTTCAGAATTCAATGCGGAAATGTTTGATAATATAGTTCTTAAATTGGGAATATTATGGAATAAGGGCCTTGGGAAACTTTGCTCATCAATACTTGAGTTAGTGAATGAATGAATGAGTAAATGAGTGAATAAATGAAAGCAAATCTTGCATGATTAAAGCCAGAAATGTGTCTTAGAACCATATTCAGGAAATCAGCATTGGTTAGAAGACATGGACATTACACTATTATAATGTCACACTAAGCGTAAAATGACAATTCTGATGTATGTACTAGTAGTGTTTTTGAGACATAGGCATCTCCCTGCCAACTCTCAGACTTCAGGTGGAGGAAGCTTGCCACCCCTTGGGAAGCACCCAACATGATGATCCTATGTCAGCAATGTATGTGTAAAGGTGCTTTGCCAAAATCCAGCACTGGCCCATGTAAAACACATTTTTATCTGACTTTTTAAAGCCACATTTGGTGTTCCATTAGCACTGCGTAGGAGGCCCGAGTGTCCTCTGCATTACACTAATTGTTTAAGCATGACAGGTTATTACTTCAGTCAGAGGGGTAATGTAGGTTGGGGAAAAAAAGTAGGGCACAAACACAATTTTCTAGTTTTTGAGAAGCAATTATAAATAGATGAGAAGCCATAAAAATATTACACATGGGATGGCTCATCAGTAGGATTGAAAAGGCAACTGGAGCCCATGCAGCCAAGAGGAGTGGTTGAAAGCTGACAAGTCTACAGCAGTGATTTAAAAATAGCAATGATAATTCTGCAGCAAAACAGAACAATGAAACCGAGAGTCACAGCGCTCAAAAAAGACATTGGCCCAACACAATGCTCTCTCATTGGATAAGCTATTTTCATAGCAAACCCAAATTTCAAAATGTCAGCCTGATAAATAGGGGAGATTTGAAAGGATACAGTCAAGGTGTTTCGTTTTAATACTTAAAGTAGAAAAAGGAGCTTACTCTTGTTTCTAACAATCTTTTAGAGCTTTAAGGAAAGAGGATGTTGTGTTTTGAAAAGAGACCTAGTTGTATCTTGTCTAGAAGCTATTTTAATATATACAACCATTAAGTAGGTTCAGATCATATTATGAGGCTCATTTTTTTCTCTATAATAGAGTGAATATTAGTTAGAATTCAGTAACCATAAAGAGCTATAAAAGTTTAAAACATAATGTCTTACTTTTATTCCCATTTTCTTCTGAGTATAGGTGCCATCTTTGTATGGTAAGATAAGATAGCATCTACTAGATTCTGGTATAATATATAGCCTGGCAGGGTGGCTATGCACATACACTTTAGAGTTACCTTATAGCTCTGAAAACTATTTTTACTGGTTTTCAAAACCATTGGCTGGTAGATTTTGGACAATATTTAATATCTCCAAGGTTTCCCTTTCTCATTTCTAAAATTAGGATAAATAGCACCAGCTACATAGGGTTATTCTAAGACCTAAATTAATGAACGCAAAGCACTTAGTACGAACTAAATTAATACTGGCTGTCATTGTTTTTCCTTTTACTGCCGTTGCCTGCAATCTTGGGCAGGAAGTATGATATTTGGCAAGTCATTTGGCCTTTTTGGCTCTTGACTTTTTCCAAGGAAGGTGTTGGGCTAGGTAGCTCTAGCTCCGAGGTCTCTTGAAGTCTTGGGATCTGAAATGTGTGTGTGTGTGTGGGTGTGTGTGCGTGTGTGCGTGCATGTGCGTGTGTGTGTGTGTGTGTGGTCATACTTCATAGAAATCTCTGTGTATATCAGAGATCCACACAAAGTTTTCCAAGAGCAGTATATTTCATAGGAATCAGAGATTTTCATCTCAATTGTTCCTTCTGTTAGGCAAAGATCCTCCTAAAACCAAACTTCATATTTGAGATTAAAAATGAGATAATAACAGATTTCTAGAATTAGGCAAATTGGCACAGCTGGCAAAAGCAGTTGGACTTTATATACCCCCTCTGTCTTAGAGGTACATTCTTACTTACTAATCATTTAAAAATAAAGGAAAGATATTTCAGGCACTGTCTTGTTCTGCTATAAATCCCCAGGTGAAAACACGCCTAGAATTAAACAGTACACAGAGAGGAGCAGAGTGCAGTCCTATCTCAACCTCCTCAGCATTGCTATTTGCTCTGTGATGGGAAAGAGAAAAGCCATCCATAAAGTTCCAAGTGAATTAGAAAGTGGCGCAGCTGCAGGAGTCCAGGGCTGATTTCAGACTATATTTTGACCTTATTATCCCTGCCTTTGCTATTGAGTGTCATTCTAGTCAGTGGGATTACAATGGGGAGTTTAAGGGAGAACAGAGAGAAAATGATACACAGATGCACAAATAAGGTAGTAAAAGGAAATACTCATGAAAGGCTCAATTAGTTTGGGCACTCAGATTGAAGGGCCAGAGTAGGACTTCTGCCAAGGACAGTAACAGGAGTGCCAGGCCATTCCGCTGGCCGGGTCTTGCAGTTATCACAGAAAACCCAGGATCAATTTTCTATTTGCTGTCTTATCATTCTCCACTTATGTTGAGGTAATATTAATTACATTTGGAAATTGTTTTGTTTTAAAGATCTTGAAAAAAATGACACTTATGAAGATGTGGAAGACAGATCATTAAGCACTCAATAATAAAAACGTATTTGTTTTATATGCTACTTAACATTTTACAGTGCATTTCTATCTATTTTATCTCCTCAGGCCCTTACAATTATGCTTTGAAGGTATTCTTAACTCCACCCTATCAGTTGGATATATTAGGCTGCAAGTAATAGAAAACTCAACTCAGAGTGTCTTTAATGACAAGTACATTAGTCTCTCTTTATCTGCTGTTTTGCTTTCTGAAACAGTGGTTCCAAAATAGGTGAGTACTGTACAATAAGGTATTTGGAGAGAGACAGAGACCACATTCACAGAACTTTTATTACAGCATATTGTTATAATTGCTCTACTTTATTGTCCATTGCTGTTCATTTCTTTTTGTGCCTTATTTATAAATTAAACTTTATCATAGGCATGTATGTATAGGGGACAACATAGGATATTTAGAATTTGGTACTCTCGGTGGTTTCAGGCATCCACTGGAGGGTGGAACATGTTCCTTGCCATTAAGAAGGGACTACTGTGAATGCATTCTTTTAATTCAGAGCTGTGGGAAGATTTCAGTGTTTATCAATTTAGTGGCTCACCATTACCATCAAGACCCCTAGTGTTCCGTCATAAGTGTTGCCGGCATCCTCAGGCTGATAGGAAGATGGCTATAGCAGTTCCAGCCATCACAACAAAGCCCAAATATTTCTAGAATAAAATGAAAGATTATTTCCCCCTCTAGAGCTCTCTATTAGGAGTGAGAATTTTTTTTTTCCAAATGCCCCCCTCAAGTTTCCCTTCATGTCTCATTGGCCAGAACTGCATCTCATTCATAAACTGATCATTGGCAAGAGGAATGGGATTACGTTTAGACCAGTCAGGCCCATTTCTGGGGCTAGGAGCAGGGTCAGGTTTCCCTGAGGCGTGTGACTGCATGGGACAGAGGTGAAGGGTATCAGAACAGAATGAGGTTCATGTTTAAAAGGAAGACATGGCAATGGATAGGGGTTGGGCAATTCACAGTGTCACTCACTCAATGCACACTAAAGTAAACAGACTCAGAATGGCAAAGAGATTGCCTAAGGTGTGGCAGAGCCATGGTTGCTAAAAGCTGCATTTTAAAATAAAGGGAGTGTAGAATATTTACAGAATATAGAACATTCCAGCTGGAAGGGACTTTAAAGGTCACCAAGCCCGACCCCTTCATCTAACCCAGTACTTCGAGAGCATGGTTCTTGGTATCTCTAGCTCTCCAGCCAAAAGAGCTTACTAATGTATGCCTCTGTTTGAGCTTACCCTCTGAATCTGTTAGTCTTCCCTTTGAAGGGTAATCCATGCATACCACATAAAAATTTTACATGTAGGAGAGTAATGTATACATTCAGTGGATAGACTGGTTCCCGACTGCGGGAGTTCAGGGGGGCTTCCAATCTCTGAGGTCTTTCGTACTCCCGAGGGAGATGAGTAGAGCAGGGAGAGGCAGGATCATGTCTCCAGCTAAGTAGCAGCCAAGAAAACAGGGGATGTGAATGGGCAGTTCTTCCGTACACGGAGCAGTCTCCCCATCCACCCATGTCTGCATGTCTACCTTGGTAGACCCTGTGGCCCCCTTATCTCTTCTATTTCCTACAGTCCCCTCTGTCTTTTACGGCAGCCCTCCCTTCCCCAAGTTTTGCTTCTTTGTTATTGCTAGGCCCAGGCAGTCAGTTCCATCTAGTTTTCCTTGGTAAACCTAGAGTTGGAGTTGGGAATCAGTTCTACAGGAAGGAGATTAAAAACAGTGACTCTGCCTATTTTGCCTGAGGGTGAAGTATCTTCAAGATAAGCAAACTTTTCTCCTGCAAAAATGGACTAACCCCGTACAGTATAATTCTGGTGTGGTAGTATGCTAGCTGAATCTTTGTCTCTTTGCTGAACCTTGTCAAATATTCCTAAGATTGTCCACCTTTCAACATAATTAGAGAACATCTTAATATTGAAAAAAAAAAAGCCTACTTTTCCCCACCTTATCAAAGACATTTTTATCCAGCTTGGCAGGGGTAAGTGTGGGTGTGCTCCTTATCACCAAGACTGCTGCACACTGTCAGGACTGTTGGTCACAGCATTGTGGCTGGGCCACCACCACTGCCCCAGCCATCTCATCTATCCTTTTGTCCATGGGTCTGTCTCCCCCAATTCAAAGTCTGGGTGGGAGTGTCTGTTTGGCTGCACTGGACCAAACGTTCTTGCCCTGGTATGTGTGCACACATGTGAAGGGGTTGGGGGTGGGGAAGATGAAAAAGGAGGACATTCCTGCTTCAGTTTTTGGAGTGGGAAAAGGTGTCCTATCTCTCACCAAGACTAATCCAATGTAGAACTTGGATGTTGGGGATTCAAATGTTGGACAGCCAACAAATGACAAGTGCCCATGGCATAAATTATCTGAATTTCTAGAGCAGAGAAAAGGCTCATGTGAGACAAAAAGAGAAAAAATAATTTAAAGAAAAGCCACCAATTAGCAGAGTAAATCATATAATCAAACAGGACTTAGCAAACAAATGTTTCTCAGAACCATTATGGCAGTGGTTCTCAAACATTGGGTGCATCAGAATTAATGAACACTTACTTAAAACAAGTTTGTAAACCTCACCTCAGACTTATCGAATGGGACTCCACTGGAAATAGGGACCAGGAATTCACATTATTTGTAGACTTTGTGGATAATTCTGACATGGTTGGTCTGTAGACCTCCTCTGAGAAACATTGCTATGTGGGTATTGGAAGAGACGATCAGTGTAACAATAAAAATGGCTGAATTTAAATAGGGCATTCAGTCTTAAGGATTTTTTAAATTATACTTTAAGTTCTGGGGCCCATGTGGAGAAGGTGCAAGTTTGTTACATAGGTATACACGTAAAATGGTGGTTTGCTGCACCCATTAACATGTCATCTACATTAGGTATTTCTCCTAATGCTATCCCTCCCCTTGCCCCCACCCCCTCGACAGGCCCCTGTATGTGATGTTCCCCTCCCGGTGTCCATGTGTTCTCATTGTTTAACTCCCACTTATGAGTGAGAACATGCAGTGTTTGGTTTTCTGTTCCTGTATTAGTTTGCTGAGAATGATGGTTTCCAGCTGCATCCATGTCCCTGCAAAGGACACGTACTCCTCCTTTTTTATGGGTGCATAGTATTCCATGGTGTATATGTGCCACACCTTCTTTATCCAGTCTATCACCCATGGGCATTTGGGATGGTTCCAACTCTTTGCTATTGTGACTAGTGCTGCAATAAACATACGTGTGTGTGTGTCTTTATAGTAGAACAATTTATAATCCTTTGTGTATGTACCCAGTAATGGGATTGCTGGGTCAAATGGTATTTCTAGTTCTAGATCCTTGAGGAATCTCCACACCGTCCTCCACAGTGGTTGAACTAATTTACATTCCTACCAACAGTGTAAAAGCATTCCTATTTCTCCACATCCTCTCCAGCATCTGTTGTTTCCTGACTTTTTAATGATTGTCATTCTAACTGGCATGAGATATCTCATTGTGGTTTTGATTTGCATTTCTCTAATGACAAGTGATGATGAGCTTTTTTTCATATGTTTATTGGCCGCATAAATGTCTTCTTTTGAGAAGTGTCTGTTTATATCCTTCGCCCACTTTTTGATGGAGTTGTTTTTTTCTTGTAAATTTGTTTAAGTTCCTTGTAGATTCTGGATATTAGCCCTTTGTCAGATGGATAGATAGCAAAAATTTTCTCCCATTCTATAAGTTGCCTTTTCACTCTGATGTTAGTTTCTTTTGCTGTGCAGAAGCTCTTTAGTTTAGTTAGATCCCATTTGTCAAATTTGGCTTTTGTTTCCATTGCTTTTGGTGTTTTAGTCATAAAGTCTTTGCCCATGCCTATGTCCTGAATAACATTGCCTAGGTTTTCTTCTAGGGTTTTTATGGTTTTGGGTCTTATGTATAAGTCTTTAATCCATCTTGAGTTAATTTCTGTATAAGGTGTAAGGAAGGGGTCCAGTTTCAGTTTTCTGCATATGACTATCCAGTTTTCCCAACACCATTTATTAAATAGGGAATCCTTTCTGCATTGCTTGTTTTTATCAGGTTTGTCAAAGATCAGATGGTTGTAGAAGTGTGGCATTACTTCTGAGGCCTCTATTCTTTTCCATTGGTCTATATGTGTGTTTTGGTACCAGTACCATGCTGTTTTGCTTACTGTAGCCTTGTAGTATAGTTTGAAGCCAGGTAGCATGATCCCTCCAGCTTTGTTCTTTTCGATTAGGATTGTCTTGGCTATACAGGCTCTTTTTTGGTTCCATGAGAAATTTAAAGTAGTTTTTTCTAATTCTGTGAAGAAAGTCAATGGTAGCTTGATGGGGATAGCATTGAATCTATAAATTACTTTGGGCAGTATGGCCATTTTCACAATATTGATTCTTCCTATCCATGAGCATAGAATGTTTTTCCATTTGTTTGTGTCCTCTCTTATTTCCTTGAGCAGTGATTTGTAGTTCTACTTAAAGAGGTCATTTACATCCCTTGTAAGTTGTATTCCTTGGTATTTTATTTTCTTTGTAGCAATTGTGAATGGGAGTTTGCTCACGATTTGGCTCTCTGTTTGTCTATTATTGGTATATAGGAATGCTTGTGATTTTTGCACATTGATTTTGTATCCTGAGACTTTGCTGAAGTTGCTTATCAGCTTCAGGAGTTTTTGAGCTGAGATTAAGGAGTTTTCTAAATGCACAATCATGTCTTCTGCAAACAGAGACAATTTGACTTCCTCTCTTCATATTTGAATACTCTTTATTTCTTTCTCTTGCCTGATTGCCCTGGCCAGAACTTCCAATGCTATGTTCAGTGGGAGTGGTAAGAGAGGGCATCCCTGTCTTGTGCTGGTTTTCAAAGGGAATGCTTCTAGCTTTTGCCCATTCAGTATGATATTGGCTGTGGGTTTGTCATAAATAGCTCTTATTATTTTGAGATACGTTCCATCAATATCTAGTTTATTGAGAGTTTTAGCCTGAAGGGTGTTGAATTTTATCAAAGGCCTTTTCTGCATCTATTGAGATAATTATGTGGTTTTTGTGATTTGTTCTGTTTATGTGATGGATTATGTTTATTGATTTGGGTATGTTGAACCAGCCTTGCATCCCAGGGATGAGCCGAGTTGATCGTGGTGGATAAGCTTTTTAATGTGCTGCTGGATTCAGTTTGCTAGTATTTTACTGAGGATTTTTGCATCGATGTTCATCAGGGATATTGGCCTGAAATTTTCTTTTTTTCCATTGGGTCTCTGCCAGGTTTTGGTATCAGGATGATGCTGGCCTCATACAATGAGTTAGGGAGGAGTCCCTCTTTTTCTATTGTTAGGAATAGTTTCAGAAGGAATGGTATCAACTCCTCTTTGTACCTCTGGTAGAATTTGGCTGTGAATCAGCATGGTCCCGGGCTTTTTTTTGTTGTTGGTAGGCTATTAATTACTGCCTCAGCTTCAGAACTTGTTATTGGTCTATTCAAGGATTTGACTTCTTCCTGGTTTAGTCTTAGGAGGGTGTATGTGTCCGGGAATTTATACATTTCTTTTAGGTTTTCTAGTTTATTTGTGTAGAGGTGTTTATAGTATTCTCTGATGGTAGTTCATATTTCTGTGGAATCAGTGGTGATATCACCTTTATCATTTTCTATTGTGTCTATTTGATTCTTCTCTTTTTTTTCTTCTTTACTAGTCTGGCTAGTGGTCTATTTTGTTAACCTTTTCAAAAAACCAGCTCCTGGATTCATTGAGTTTTTGAAGGGTTTTTCGTGTCTGTCTCCTTCAGTTCTGCTCTGATCTGTTATTTCTTGTCTTCTGTTAAATTTGAATTTGTGCTCTTGCTTCTCTAGTTCTTTTAATTGTGATGTTAGGGGGTCGATTTTAAATTGTTCCCGCTTTCTTCTGCGGAAATTTAGTTCTATAAATTTCCCTCTAAACACTGCTTTAGCTGTGTCCCAGAGACTCTGGTATGTTGTGTCTTTGTTCTCATTGGTTTCAGAGAACTTATTTGTGTCTGCCTTAATTTTCTTATTTACCCAGTAGACATTCAGGAGCGTGTTGTTCAGTTTCCATTTAGTTGTGCGGTTTTGAGTGAGTTTCTTTTTTTTTTTTGAGACGGAGTCTAGCTCTGTCACCCAGGCTGGAGTGCAGTGGCACAATCTTGGCTCACTACAAGCTCCTCCTCCCGAGTCAACGTCATTCTCCTGCCTCAGCCTCCTGAGTAGCTGGGACTACAGGCACCCACCACCACGCCTGGCTAATTTTTTTGTATTTTTATTAGAGACAGGGTTTCACCGTTTGTTAGCCAGGATGGTCTCGATCTCCTGACCTCGTGATCCACCTGCCTCGGCCTCCCAGTGCTGGGATTATAGGTTTGGGCCACTGCACCCGGCCTTGAGTGAGTTTCTTAATCCTGAGTTCTAATTTGATTCCACTCTGGTCTGAGAGATTGTTTGTTATGATTTCCGTTCTTTTGCATTTGCTGAGGAGTATTTTACTTCCAATTATGTGGTCCATTTTAGAATAAGTGTGATGTGGTGCTGAGAAGAATGTATATTCTGTTGATTTGCGGTGGAGAGTTCTGTAGATGTCTATTACGTCTGCTTGGTCAACAGCTGAGTTCAAGTCCTGAATATCCTTGTTAATTTTCTGTCTTGTTGATCTGTCTAATATTAACAGTTGGGTGCTAAAGTTTCCCACTATCATTGTGTGGGAGTCTAAGTCTCTTTGTAGGTCTCTAAGAATTTGCTTTATGAATGTGGGTGTTCCTGTATTGGGTGCATATATGTTTAGGATAGGTAGCTCTTCTTGTTGCATTGATCCCTTTACCATTATGTAATGCCCTTCTTTGTCTTTTTTTATTTTGTTGGTTTAGATTCTGTTTTATCAGAGACTAGGATTGAAACCCCTGCCTTTTTTTTTTTTTTTTTGCTTTACATTTGCTTGGTAAATCTTCCTCCATCCCTTTATTTTGAGCCTACGTGTGTCTTTGCATGTGAGATGGGTCCTGAATACAGCACATCAATGGGTCTTGACTCTATCCAATTTACCAGTCTGTGTCTTCTAATTCGGGCATTTAGCCCATTTACATTTAAGGTTAATGTTGCTATCTGTGAATTTAATCCTGTCATTTTGATGCTAGCTGATTATTTTGCCTGTTAGTTGATGCAGCTTCTTCATAGGGTGAATGGTTTTTACAATTTGGTATGTTTTTGCAGTGACTGGTACTGGTTTTTCCTTTCCATATTTAGTGCTTCCTTCAAGAGTTCTTATAAGGCAGGCCTGGTGGAGACAAAATCTCTCAGCATTTGCTTGTCTGTAAAGGATTTTATTTATCCTTCGCTTATGAAGCTTAGTTTGGCTGGATATGAAATTCTGTGCAGAAAATTGTTTTTTTAAGAATGTTGAATATTGGCTCCCACTCTCTTCTGGCTTGTAGGTTTTCTGCAGAGAGATCCATTGTTAGTTTGATAGGCTTCCCTTTGTGGGTAACCTGACCTTTCTCTCTGGCTGTCCTTAACATTTTTTCCTTCATTTTAACCTTGGCGAATCTGATGATTATGTGTCTTGGGGTTGCTATTCTCGAGGAGTACCTTTGCAGTATTCTCTGTATTTCCTGAATTAGAATGTTGGCCTGTCTTGCTAGGTTGGGGAAGTTCTCCTGGATAATATCCTGAAGTGTGTTTTCCATCTTGGTTCCATTCTCCCCGTCATTGTCAGGTACAACAGTTAAACATAGGTTTGGTCTTTTCACATAGCCTTGTATTTCTTGGAGGCTTTTTTTGTTCCTTTTCATTCTTTTTTCTCTAATCTTGTCTTCACACTTTATTTCATTAAGTTGATCTTCAATCTCTGATATCCTTTCTTCCACTTGATTGATTTGGCTATTGATACTTGTGTATGCTTCATGAAGTTCTCATGCTGTATTTTTCAGCTCCATCAGGTCATTTATATTCTTCTCTAAGTTGGTTATTCTAGTTAGCAATTCCTCTAACCCTTTTCTTAGTTCCTTGCATTGGGTTAGAACATGCTCTTTTAGCTTGGAGGAGTTTGTTATTGCCTACCCTCTAAAGCCTACTCCTGTCAATTCGTCAAACTTATTCTCCGTCCAGTTTTGTTCCCTTGCTGGCAAGGAGTTGTGATCCTTTGGAGGAGAAGAGACATTCTGTTTTTTGGAATTTTCAGCCTTTTTGCACTGATTTTTCCTCATCTTCGTGGATTTGTCTACCTTTGGTCTTTGATGTTGGTAACCTTCATATGGAGTTTTTGTGTGGATGTCGTTTTTGTTGATGTTGACACTATTCCTTTCTGTTTGTTAGTTTCCTTTCTAACAGTCAGGACCCCCTGCTGCAGGTCTGCTGGAGTTTGCTGGAGGTCCACTCCAGACCCTGTTTGCCTGGGTATCACCAGTGGAAGCTGCAGAACAGCAAAGATTACTGCCTGATCATTCCTCTGGACGCTTCTTCCCAGAGGGGCACTGGCCAGATGCTAGCTGGAGCTCTCCTGTATGAGGTGTCTGTCGACCCCTGCTGGGAGGTGTCTCCCTGTCAGGACGCACAGGGGTCAGGGACCCACGTGAGGAGGCTGTCTGTCCCTTAGCAGAGCTTGAGCACTGTGCTGGATTATCTGCTGCTCTCTTCAGAGCCGGCAGGCAGGAATGTTTAAGTCTGCTGAAGCTGCACCCACAGCTGCCCCTTCCCCCAGGTGCTCTGTCCCTGGGAGATGGGAGTTTTATCTATAAGCCCCTGACTGCCTTTCTTTCAGAGATGACCTGCCCAGAGAGGAGGAATCTAGAGAGGCAGTCTGTCTACAGCGGCTTTGTGGAGCTGTGGTGGGCTCACCCAGTTTGAACTTCCTGGAGACTTCGTTTATACTGTGATGGGGAAAACCACCTACCCAAGCCTCAGTAATGGTGGACACCCCTCCCTCCACCAAGCTTGAGCATCCCAGGTTGACTTCAGACTGCTGTGCTGGCAGTGAGAATTTCAAGCCAGTGGAACTTAGCTTGCTGGACTCCGTGGGCATGGGATCTGCTGAGCTAGACCACTTGGTTCCCTCGCTTCAGCTCCCATTCCAGGGAAGTGAATGGTTCTGTCTCGCTGGTGCTCCAGGTGCCACTGGGTTATGAAAAAAAACTCCTGCACCTAGCTCAGTGTCTGACCAAATGGCCGCCCAGTTTTGTGCTTGAAACCCAGGGCCCTGGTAGTGTAGGCACCAGAGGGAATCTCCTGGTCTGCAGGTTGCAAAGACCATGGGAAAAGTGTAGTATCTGGGCTGGGATGCACCATTCCTCATGGCACAGTCCCTCATGGCTTCTCTTGTCTAGAGAAGGGAGTTCCCGGACCCCTTGCACTTTCTGGGTGAGGTGATTCCCCATTCTCCTTCAGCTTGCTCTCCATGGGCTGTATCCACTGTCTAATCAGTCCCAATGAGATGAGCCAGGTACATCAATTGCAAATGCAGAAATCACCTGCCGTCTGCATTGATCTAACTGGGAGCTGCAGACGAGAGCTCTTCCTATTCGGCCATTTTGCCAGCTGCCTTTTCAGTATTTTACCCAGATTATCTCATTTCAACTTCACAATAGCCCTAGCAGGTAGTTCTCTTTTGCCCATTTTACAAGTAGGCTAAATGCTGCACAGAAATGTTAAGTAATTTGCCTAAGGTCACAGAGTAAGTAGGAAGTAGGCACAGCATTTGCATTTCACACTGATCCCTAGCCCACATGTTTATGCCTGAGCAGAGGGCTTCCTGGTAAGGACTAAGAATTCAAATACTGATGTTTGCAGACCTGAGTCTCACTGAACTTTGTAGATCCTAGGGATCAGTCCCATGGAGAACACAGAGACAGAAAAATGATAATCATATCCAAAGAGGATGGGAAACTTAAAGATGAAAACACTAATGTGATCTCAAAGGCTACTATATTGTGGCTTAATGTCTATTAACATTCTAAAATTTGGTTCAATAATCTTGAAATCAGAAAAGAGGGGATAAATTTTATATGGCATTAGCAAATTACATTGTCTTGGTTTCCTTATTTTTATGGGAATAAAATTAGCTAAGATCTAGAATTTATCCCAGATTCAACTAATAGCAACCTTCAGACAACCAGATTTATTCTCTCTGCTTTTTTCTGGGGTGGGGTTGTGTGTGTTAGGGGGCAAGGGGTGGTGACAAATGATAAAATAATAGCCAAAGTGTACGAATATTTTTTAAATTACCTTCTAGGGCATATTCTCAGATTAGTGCTCACTGAGCCCAATATCTGATATGTTCTTTATTTGTGTCGAAATACCACCCAGTGGGACCTGACATTTTGGAAAGATGATCCTATGGCCCTGCAAATCACAAGTCACATTAAAAGTATGTATGTACTGCACTGAACTTGTTAAGGAATGAAGACAGCTTGAAACACAAAGGTCTGATTTTAGTTGACCAGAAAATTCAATTAACCAGGGAATCCTTTTTGTTGAAAATTCACCTTTTCCCCTAAATATAGTGGTTTATGTATCAGTGTAGGAGGAGGTTGGGGGAGTTTTAGGGAACAGGGATGGGAGGAGGTCAGTCTCTAATGCATACACTATTGAAAGGAAAGCTGTAATCAAGTGTTCTATATACAACAAAAGGTATAAGTCACCTGAATGAGTTTGGATTCAACATAACGAAAAACAGGAGAGTTTCAGAAAAAGAAGAGTAGCTCCTGCCAGTCTGAGTGGTGGGTCCCATCAGGAGGCAGAGAGATATACAAAAGTCTGCTTGTATCCATGATCCTTTGATCCTTTATTTTTATAGGGGATAAGACAGTAACTTTTCTACTGACCCACAGAAAGATTTCTAAGAGAAGCCCAGAAACAGCCCTGGATTATGGTGAATTTATAAAGTAGGCAGAAAGCATATATAAAGATGATTTCTTTCATTTTGCTTTATATATCACTTTCCATAAAAAACTTTATGAAAGCAAATATTATCTTTTCTTTTTCATCCTACATTCTTACAGAAGAGATACTGTAAATATTGCATAATAGGTGGAGAGTTAGGAGAATCTACTTGGCGCTCTCGGCTAGGACCATAAAGAGGGATCAGAGGCACAATTGAAGGGTCCTTTGCTGCCCTCCTGTCCATATCTTCTTTATTAAATAACTCTACCTTTCATTAATCATCCATCATTAGCAATGTGGCCTGAAACTCTTTTCTGCTTTTCCCACCCCATCCTATCCCCATCGTCATTGTAAATAGCATCTTAGTCAAGAAAAATGATTTTGAAAATTTCATCCCTTTTAAATGAAATTGTAGAAATAAGTAATTTCACTGTAGAAGTAAAGTTTCTGTTTGAAGGGAGGAATAAAAAGAAAGAAAAACACGACAGACATTTTTCATGTGGCATGTGCCGTGTGCTTGTCCTCCATTTGCAAGGCCTGTTGTGTGTGTCTCAGAGCCTCCACTGGATTTTCCCATCTGTCTCATTGGGAGTTTTTGAGACATGGGAGAGAAAGAGACTTGCTGACCTTTAAAAAGCAGCTGATCCATTTGTAGCATCTACTGTCGACTTTGCGGTGACTTCAATATTTCAGTGGAGGTTTTTAATAGAAAAGAGGTTCATGAGCCACACATTTTATTTCTCCTTGGCCATTGGGAATTACCATATTTGACCATTTGGGAGGTGTTATAAATGTTCTTCAGTGTCACTTTACTACATGGCAGTCAAATAACAGAACTTTTTCTGAGTAGGGCAGAAAATGGTAGCAGTGTAGGAACTAGCCAACATGGAACAAAAGAGGTAGTAAAAAACTAGTTTTTCTGTGGAGTTAAAATAGACAAGTGAGTCTATGAATTCATGGCCTTTTACAATCTACAAATGGCTGGCTTTCGCTTGAGAAGGGACAGTGAAGGGCAATACTGGAATAAAGAGTGTTCACGTCTTCTTGGCTAGGATGAAAGCTGCTCCATTCCTATATTGGAAAATTTGGAACATTTCCCTTAAGGTTTTCTTTTAGTGTCCTGGTTTCAATTAAATAACATGGAGGATTTTCATGGTGTTCCAAGAAGTGCAAACGGGATAGTAAAATGCAACTGTTCCCTGTTGGGGCCTTCATGCCCCTTCCAACTAGCCGAAGTAGGGTCCCTTGATGATTATAGATGGGATATCCAAAGCTTTTGAATAATTGCAAAGATAATGTCAGAAAAAGCCTTTAACTAGAACTAGGATGGTGGAATATTGTAATTATCCAAGGGAGATAAGATCAGAGCCTAGCCCAAGGAATAAAGACAAGGGGAAATATCAGAAAGATAGCATGGAGGTACCATTGGCAGTATTCTCAATGCTGAGTGGAGGAGGTGGAAGAGGTAGCAATAATTCTGATATTTTAATTTTTTTACTTGAGAGTCTACAGTTCGGCAGCATTGCCAAGTACAGTGGGTAAAGCAAGATGAATTTGCTGTTTGTTAGCAATTATGATTTACTTTGAGCCAGTCTTGAAAACAAAATGGTGCATACACATAAACCAATGAGGACAAAAAGAGACCAAGCAGATCCGTGTGTCATCTGTGTCTGTTTCTAGAGTTACTTGTGGCTCCTACAGAGTGGATAATTTATGAAATGCCTGGAATGGGATTGAAAAACATACCTAAACACAGATAGAGTTCAGTAGCACAGTATATTTTGAAAAACGTTTCCCAAATGATTTAGCAAATCCACAAAAAAAAGTAGTGAAAAAGTACTAAGCAACATACATTGATTGGCCAAAACATGATTGAATGTATTCAGCCAGTGCATAAGTATGTTATAAGCAAGGTAAGAAAGACCTCAGTGCGTAAATGTCTACTGAAAATTGTATTATTTTGAATTCAGGTTATGTTTTTAAAATCTCAACAACTTTTACTGCATTGCCAGGGGAAAAAGTATTCTTCAACTTTGTTCACCCACTGAAAAGGATACCAGCTTTACATAGTAAAAAATTAGGTACATGAAAGTTCCAGTGTATTTCTTAGCGTAGTTAGTACTTTATAAATGTGAATGTGTTGAATACAGAATTAAGTGATATTTCTACACAGTTTGAGTTTTATTTCTACACAGTTTGAGTTTTATTGCTAAGCTACTTTATCCTTTCAGTTGAATTTGTATATATTCCCCTGTAATGACCTTCATCCCTCTTCTACACTTCTTAAAAGAGTTGTCTAGCTTTGTCATATCTGTTTTCTCACTTTCTTCAAATTACCTGGCTTTGACCCCACAAACCCTCCACTCAAACTAACCTGGAAAAGTTTTCTAATTGTCAAATTCAATAGCCTTTTCAATTCTCATTTTACCACATCTCACTGGAATATTCGACACCACTTTTTCTTTCTTGCATCTCTATCCACCTTTGACTTCCTGGACCTATCCCTTTCTCAATTTCCCTCCAATCTTTTAGAATGACTCTTTCTCAGTTTCCTCTGAAGACTGTACTTCCTCTCTCTAGCCCTATAAATGCTGTAGTTTCTTATGACTCTATCCTCCCACCCTCTGTCCTGTTCTGTTTCCACTCATTGCACTCTATTTTAGTACAGAAACACATGGATGGCTTCTACTACCACCTAGTCAGTGATTCCAGATCTGTATGTGCAAATAAGGCCTCTTTCTGGAGCTGGCGGAGTGATGCTAACTCCCTGTGAACACACCACTGGGGTGCCCTGGGCAGCACAACATTATCACATCCAGAACTGAGCTCATTTTGATCTCCTCCCATGACTTAACGCTAATACATAAGTCTTATCAAGGCTTTTACAATGTGAGCCTTTCTTACCTCTCTGGAGTTATTTTACTCCCCATGTAAGTACTAGAGTCCCCCAAATTTTCTCACACACACACACACACATGCACACACACACACACACACACACACCCCTGCTGCTCCCTCTGCTTAGAACTCTCTCTCCCTTTACCTTTACCACTTTCTTAGTCTAATTCTACTGATTTGGCCCAGACATCATTTCCTCAAGAAGGCTCCCTCATTACTCTTCCCAGCCTCTTTTAGGTTTCCCTCTTAAGTGCTTCTTGTATGTTCTGTGCTTAAGGTCTTTATTTGTTCCACACGTAAACTATTTCTTGTTTCTTTATCTGGGTTCTCCAGTAGACTGTGAGTTCCTCCAGGGCAGGGCATGGTAGGGGCCTGTTTAAATGAATAGTTTGCCTTCTAATTCCTCCCTATCCTACTGCCAATTTCATGTCTAGTCAATAGAAGCAAAAGTTTGATCTAACAGGATTTAATGGTTTGACTGAGGTTGATCTTAGAATTAATTTCCCTATTTTCCCTTTTTCTTTCTCCTCCTGTGCGCACGTGTGTGTGGAGGGTTGAGTGACTTCATTTGAAATGAGAGAAACCTGCTTAAGGGTAACCCTCCCCTCCAAGAGGAGAAGGAAGAGAATACAGCAGTGTTCTAGGTACTCTTGTAAGTCTTCTGTACAATGCGTTAAAAATCTAGCAACGTGCTCCGCACATTGTTAGTGTCCTTTGGAAAATCTTTCCCGTACCCAAAGGCTCAACTGAGCCTTTTAATGTTCAGGCCTTCACACCATCACTTAAAAGACTTCCATGAGGCTGGAGATGCCCAGCCTCTTTAATGGGCCACAGAGAACTCTCTTCTACTTCTTTGGCTTCGTCTCTTATGACCATTTTGCCTTTTCCTTGGCGTGCTAAAGAGCTTGTTCTTCTCAATAGCCCAAATTGTGTCTCACCTCCAAACCTCTGCTCCAGCTATTTTCTCTGCCCCGATTGTCCTCCCTTTCTTCCTGAAAATGCGAACTCCACCCATTGCTTCAGGCCTTTGAAACTTGACTGGAGTCTTCCTTCTCCCAGAATTCTTCTTTCAGAACCCCACTGGTGGGGCTGGCTGTGGCTCCTCCATATTTCCCTAATACCCTGTGCTTGGCTCTCTTGTCACACTTCCCTCAGCATTAAATAACTCATCTGCCACTGGGTCAGCTCCTCCAAAAGCAAGGACTGATCTTGTTCATCTTTGAATGCTCATAATGCCTGGCATATGGTAGGTGCTCAAAAATATTTTACTGAATTAATGAATAAGTGAAATATTGAATGCTGATCCACTCAGAAGTGTGCAGATTACTTTACTGCACAAATTTTGCTTGACTCACTGCCAGAAAGTCTGCCACATCCTGAATGAGGCAGATGTTATTGACTCAGGTAAGAGTTTGAAGTTGCATCTCAGGAACTAGCCCAATGTTGGAGGAGGAGGTAAGAAGGTAAGACAGATAATCTCTTTATTTAAGCAGAAAGTTGTGTTTAATAACTGTGAATATCTCCCAGTTTTTAGCATAGCCAGAGCTTCCTGTCATGCCATATCACTTCACAGAGAGACTTGGGGTGCTCACTTAGGCTCCAGAAAGTTATCATGTGCCTGGAGAATAACCTGACATCCCAGGAACTCCTCTACTGGAGAAACTCAACCAGCTCATTTATCAACCTAAAGGCTCTTGGGTGGAGGCGCTACTATCTATGTGTGTCTGAGACCCTTGGCTGTCATCCTTCCAGATTGGGCCGCCTGCTTTCTAGGTGGAAAAGTTGTTAGAGTTTCATGCATGTGTGTGGGGTTCCAGTTGATGCTGGAAAAAAAAGGCACTTAGAACCTGTGTGGTCTTGGATAAGTTACCTAACCTTTCTGTGCATTAGACTCTTCATAAAAGGTGTGACAATGCATATGTTGTAGGACTATTGGAGTGATTAAATTAGATAAATTATGTAAAGAGTTTAGCCGAGGGCAAGGTCCACAGTAAGTGTTTAATAAATGTCAGGTGTGGTTATTATTATGGTTAAGTGCCTTCTGACCTATGGTGTCTCTAGAGAACCAGCCTTGAGAAGAGAACTTGGAGAGAAAACATCCTGGAGGGAAACTGCAATGAAAATGTAAACCATAATCTCCTTGTTGAAACTCAGAATCCTTTCATTAAGAAAGAGTATGTCTCATGTCATTTAGTGATCTGAAATGAGCAAAAAGTCCCATCGTTTGCATGAAAATTTTGAATCTGTTTTCATGTTGTATGATTATTACTACTTTTTTCTATTTCTCCCCTCTTGTGCTATCACTAAATTCCCTGTGCAAAAGTCACCTCTTGGGTCCCTCACATCGATTTGGCTCAATTATCTTTCAGAGCTGCTCTGACCTACCTATTTATGGGAAGTGACAGTAGCTTTCTCCTTCCTCCAGGGATTTCACTCCTCTTTTCACAGAGGAGGTTCTGACAGGAGTCCTATTTCTTTTAAACCCTGAGCTCTCTTGCCTACCTTAGAATTTGTGACTGGCATCATCCTTCTGATCAAGGGGCTGTGTTTTCTACCAAGGAAGCTTGAGACGAAGGAAAGGAAAAGTAAAAGGCACAGTTGGGGAACACTCTAGGTCTAAAGGAACCTCAACAGGAGGGAACACTGGGGTCCAGGGTGCAGATAAGTAACTATTGCACCAACTTTGCTTTACCTGTTTGTGGCATGCTCATTTGCTTCCTACCTCTCTGCCTGCTGCTTTTCCATCTTCTTTGCTGGCTTCTCTGCCTCTACTGCTCCTCCGGTGCTGATGTTTCTCAGGGTTCTGTTCAAGGGCCTGGGTTCTAACTTCTTTCTTTCTGTCCTTTTGTTTTGTTTTGTTTTGTTTTTTTGAGGCAGGGTCTCACTCCCATCGCCAAGAGCCAAGGTTGGAGCACAGTGGTGTGATCATTGCTCACTGCAGCCTCAACCTCCCAGGCTCAGATGATCCTTCCACCTCAGCCTCCCAAGTAGCTGAGACTATAGTTGCACCACACTTGGCTAAGTTTTGTATTTTTTGTAGAGATGACGCCTTGCCATGTTGCCCAGGCTGGTCTTGACCTCCTGGGCTCAAGTGATCTGCCCACCTCGGCCTCCCAAAGTGTGGGATTACAGGTATAAGCCACCATGCCTGGCCTAACTCCTTGCTTTTCCCAGACAACCTCAACCTTCCCTGGGCAATAGCAACCAGATCTGTCTCCCAAGCTCCAGACAAGTCCATCCTACTGCCTTCTGTATGGTTGCTACATGGATATCCCACAGGTTACTAATACTCAGTATGACTAAAATCGTACCTATAATCTTTCTGTCTCTATCAGAGTTGCTTCTTTTCCAGTATTCCTTATCTTGGAAAATAGTACTACTCTCTAAGCCATTGCCCAAGGTGAAACTTGAAAGTTGATCTAGACTTTTAATTTTCCCTTTCCCTGCCCATTCAATCAATTACTTATTCCTATCAACTCCACCTACACTTGGCAGTAATGATGCACCCCTCCCCTCCCCAGTGAGGTGGTGTCAGAGGAACTCTAGTGGGGGAGTTGGGATTTTCACTATCACCCAGTAGGAACAAGGCCAATTTGACACCCAATTCAGTGTCAGTAGAGTCCATGTTGGGAGGCAGAACTGCCATTCTTACTCAGTACTTAAAAGGAGCTTTCCCAGCTCCTCAGATGGCAATGGAGGCTGAATGGGGAACCTAGACTTCTACCTCCACCTAATGAGTGGACAGTAATGAGGCAGCCCCCTGCCAGAGTGAAGTTTGAAAAAGCCAGCTTAAACATAAAGCTCAAATGAAGCCCAGAGCCTCATCACTTATAAAAAATGTTCAGGTTCCAATTGAAAATCATGAAGAACCAAGAACCAAGATCTCAAACTGAATGAAAAAAAGACAATAGTTGCTGTATTAGCTTCTTATGGCTACTGTAACAAACTACTACAAATTTGATGTACAACAACAGAAGTGTGATCTCTCACTTTTTCGCAGATTTCTGGAGGCCAGAAATCCAAAATCAAGGTGTCAGCAGGACCGCACTTCCTTCAAAGTCTCCACAGGAGATTTTGTTACTTGTCTCTTCCAGCTTCTGGTGGCTCCAGGTGTTCCATGGCTTGTAGCTGCTTCATTCTAATCTCTGCCTCCAAAGGTGCATGCTACCTCCTCTGTATTTCTCTTATAAGAATACCTATCACTAGATCTAGACCTACCCAGATAATCTAGGATGATTTCATCATCTCATAATCCTTAATTTCCAGAATATGGAAATATAAATCTCAGTGATGGGCTCAATAGCAGAATGGAGGGTACAGACCAAACAACTAAACAGAGCCTCAGGGACCTGTGGGATTATAACAAAAGATCTAACATTCATGTCATTGCAGTTCCAGAAAAAGAGGAGAAAGGCAATGAATGAAGACTAGAAGAAATAATAACCAAAAACTTCTCAGATTTGACAAGCGACAAAAACCTACAGATTCAAGAAGCTCAGAAACTCTCAAACAAGAAAAGCCAAAGAAGTGCATGCCAACACACATCATAATGTCTGAGAACTAAAGAAAAGAAAATATATTGAGTGCAGTCAGAGAAAAATAACATCTTAATTAGTATGAAAAAAGCAATTAGAATGACACTGTATTTCTCATCATAAGTCATTGAGAAGGAAGTGGTACAATATTTTTCAAATATTGAAAGACAACTTTCAATTCAGAATCTTGTAGTCAGTGTGAACTACCCTTCAGGAATAATGGGGAAATCAAGGCATTGTTAGATGAAGGGAAACTAAGAGAATTTGTCTTCAGCAGACCTATATTAAAATAATAGCTAATGGAAGTTCTCTAAACAGAAAGGAAATAATACCAGAAGGAACCTTGGAGCATCAGAAAGGAAGAAAGAACACAGACAGCAAAAATATGGGCAAATACTACAGGTTTTCCTTCTCCTCTTGAGTTTTCTAAATTATGTTTGACAGTTGAGGCAAAATTTATGCTAATATCTAATGTTATTCCAAATGTATGTAGAGGAACAAATACTATTATATTATAAATTGAATATGTTGAAGGGATGTAAAGAGAGGTAAGGTTTCTGCACTTTACTCACACTGGTGAAATTATGACACCAGAGGACCGTAATAAGTTATGTGTATTTTATGTAATATTGAGAACGACCACTGAAAAAACTATGCAAAGAGATACACTCAAAAATACTACAAAAAATCAAAATGGAATTCTAAAAATACATCCAAGAAACCCACAGGAGGGCATAAAAATTAAAATCAAGCAATAAAGAAACAAATAAAACCAGTGAGAATAAACTGAAAAAATTAAAATAGCAGACTTAAGTCCTAACATATTAATAATTACATTGAATGTAAATGGTCTAAATACACCAATTAAGAGAGACTGGCAGAGTGAATTAAAAAACATGATCTGACTATATGCTGCCATCAAGAAACACATTTCCAATGTAATATAGACAGCTTTAAAGTAAAAGAATGAAAAATATATCACTAATCAAAGGCATTCAGAAGTACCTGTATTAATAACTGATAAAGCAGACTTCAGAGCAAAGAAAATTAAGACAGAAAGAGACATTACACAATTATAGAAGGGTCAATTCTCTAAGAACATATAGCAACCCTAAATGTTTATTCACCAAACCATGGAACTGCAAAATATATGAAGCAAAAACTTCTCAATTCAGATAGATCTGAAAGGAGAAATAGAAAAATCCACAACTATAATTAAAGAGGCCAACAGTCTACTCTCAACAATTAATTAGAACTAGACAGAAAGTCAGCAAAAATATGGAAGAACTGAACAACATCATCAACCAAGAGGATCTAATCAACATTTATGGAACATTCTACTCAACAGTAGAATACATATTCTTTCCAAGTACCCTCAGAACATATGCCAAGATAAGTCATACCCTGAGCTATATCAAGTTTAAAAGAAATGAAATCATACAGAGTGCTTTCCTTGACTACAATGGAATCAAAGTAAAAATCAATAGTAAAAAGATCACAGGAAAACTTCTAGCTCTAAATGTACAAGAAAAGTAGAAAATCCTAAAATCAACAATCTAAGCTCCCACCTCAAGAGCCTAGGAAAATAAGAGCAAAATAACCCCAACGCAAGCAGAAGGAAGGAAATAATAAAGAGCAGAAATCAATGAAAATGAAAGCAGAAAAACAATAGAAAAATAAATGCTACAAAGGGCCAGTTCTTTGAAAAGATCAGTAAGATTGACAAATCTTTGCAAGACTGACAAACAAACAAAAAGGAAAGGCACATATTACCAATATCAGCAATGAAACAGGGGCTATCACTATAGTTCCTGCAAACATCAAGGATGTTAAGATAATGCCATAAACAATTCTATATGCATACAATTGACACCTTAGATGAAATCAACCACTTTAAAAAAAAACTTCCACAACTCACCCAGTATGAAATAGTCTGACTATCTTTATTATTAAAAGATTGAATTTGTAATTTAACAACTCCCCCAAATGAAATCTCTAGGCCCCATAGTTTCATTGAAGAATTCTGCAAAACATTTAAGGAAGAATTAACACCAGTTCTAAACAATCTTTCCTAGAAAATAGAAGAGAAGGGAATACTTCCTAATTCACTTTACGAAGCTGTTAGTACTCTGATACCAAAGTTAGACAAAGAGAATACAACAAAGAGAAAAGACAAAGAAAACCACAGATTAATATCCCTCATGAATATAGGTGCAAAAATCTTTAATAAAACATTAATATATAATTCAGCAATATATGAGAAGAACTGCATAACAATATTAAGTGGGGTTTGTTTCAGAGATGCAAGTCTGGTTCAATATTAGAAAATAAGTGTAATCTACCACATTAACAGACGAAGGGCGTAGGAAGGAGGTGGGTTTGGCTATACAAGGGCAACATAAAAAATCCTTGTGGTGATGAAAAATCCTCTGTATCTTGACTGTCAGTGTCAACATCCTGCTTATTATATTTTACTATAGTTTTGCAAGATGTTTCCCTTTGAGATAAACTAAGTAAAAAGCACATGGGAATCTCTCTGTATAATTTCTTTTTTTGGTTTTAACTTTTCTAAGGTTCAGGGGTATATGTGCAGTTTTGTTATATAGGTAAACTTGTGTCATGGGGGCTTCTTGTACAGATTATTTTGTGACTCGGGTACTAAGCCTAGTACCCAATAGTTATTTTTTCTGCTCTTCTCCCTCCTCCCACTCTCCACCCTCAGGTAGACCCAAGTGCATGTTGTACCTCTTTTTGTGTCCATCTGTTCTCATCATTTAGCTCCCGCATATAAATGAGAACATGTTGTGTTTTGTTTTCTGTTCCTGTGTTAGTTTGTTAGGAATAATGGCCTCTAGTTCCATCCATGTTCCTGCAAAGGACATGATTTTATCCTTTTTTATGGCTGCATAGTATTCCATGGTGTATATGTACCATATTTTATTTATCCAGTCTACCATTGATAGGCATTTAGGTTGATTCCATGTCTTGGCTATTGGGAATAGTGCTGCACTGAACTTACTCGTGTGTGGTCTTTATGATAGAATAATTTCTATTCCTTTGAGTATATACCCAGTAATGGGATTGCTGGGTTGAATGGTAGTTCTGTTTTCAGCTCTTGGAGGAATCACCACACTGCTTCCCACAATGGTTAAACCAATTTACCCTCCCATCAACAATGTATAAGCATTCCCTTTTCTATGAAACATTGTGAGCATCTGTTATTTTTTGACTTTTTAGTAATAGCCATTTTGACTGGTATGAGATGGTATCTCATTGCAGTTTCAATTTGCATTTATCTAATGATCGGTGATATTGAGCTTTTTTTCATTTACTTGTTGGAAACAAGCAGGTCTTCTTTTGAAAAGTATTCATTCATGATCTTTGCCCACTTTTTAATGGGGCTGTTTGTTTTTTTCTTGTAAATTTAAGTTCCTTATAGATGCTGGGTATTAGACCTTTGTCAGATACATAGTTTGCAAAAATTATCTCCCTTCTGTACGTTGTCTGTTCACTCTGTTGATAGTTTATTTTGCTGTGTGTAAGTTCCTTGGTTTCATTAGGTCTCATTTGTCAATTTTTGCTTTTGTTGCAATTGATTTTGGCATATTTGTCATGAAATCTTTGCCAATTCCTATGTCCAAAATGGTATTGCCTAGGTTGCCTTCCAGAGTTTTTATAGTTTTGGGTTTTACATTTAAGTCTGTAATCAATCTTGAGTTAATTTTTTAGATTGTATAAGGAAGGGGTACAGTTTCAATCTCCTGCGTCTCAATGATATTGCTTTTTCCTATCCATGAACATGGAATGTCTTTCCATTTGTTTGTGTCATATCTAATTTCTTTGAGCAGTGCTTTGTAATTCTTATTGCAAAGATCTTTCACCTCCCTTGTTAGCTGTATTCCCAGGTATTTTATTGTATTTGTGGCAACTGTGAATGGGTTTGCATTACTGATTTGGCTCTTGGTTTGTCTGTTTTTGGTGTATAGGAATGCTTGTGACTTTTGTACATTGATTTTGTATCCTGAAACTTTGCTGAAGTTGTTTAACATATCAAGGAACTTTTGGAGAGAGACTATGGGGTTTTCTAGATATAGAATCATGTCATCTACAAGCGGGGATAGTTTGACTTCCTCTCTTCCTGTTTGGATTCCTTTTATTTCATTCTCTTGCCTGACTGCTTTGGCCAGGACTTCCAGTACTCTGTTGAATAGGAATAGTGAGAAAGGGCATCCTTGCCTTGTGCTAGTTTTCAAAGGGGGTGCTTCCAGCTTTTTCCCATTCAGCCAACCCACATGTTGGCTGTGGGTTTGTCATAGATGGGTCTTATTATTTTGAGGTATGTTCCTTCAATACCTAGCTTGTTGAGAGTTTTTAACATGAAGGGATGTTGAATTTTATCCAAAGCCTTTTCTGCATCTATTGAGATAATCACGTGATTTTTGTCTTTAGTTCTATTTATGTGATGATTCACATTTATTGACTTGTGTGTGTTGAACTAAACTTGCATTTCAGGGATAAAACCCACTTGATCATGATACGTTAGCTTTTTGATGTGCTGCTGGATTCAGTTTGGTAGTATTTTGTTGAGGATTTTTGCATCAATGTTCATCGAGCATATTGCCTAAAGTGTTCTTTTTTTGTTGTGTCTTTGCCAGCTTTTGGTATCAGGATGACTCTGGCCTCATTTAATGAGTTACGGAGAAGTCCCTCTTCCTCAATTTTTGGAATAGTTTCACTAAAAATGGTACTAGCTCTTCTTTGTACATCTGGTACAATTTGGCTGTGAATCCATCTGGTCCTGGGCTTTTTTTTTTTTTTGGTTGATAGACTATTTATTACTGATTCAGTTTCAGAACTCATTATTTGTCTGTTCTTGGTTTAGTCTTGTGAGGGTGTATGTGTCCAGAAATTTATCCATATTTTTTCTAGATTTTCTAGTTTGTGTATGTAAAGGTGTTCATAGTATTCTCTGATGGCTATTTGTATTTCTATGGGGTCAGTGGCAATATCCCCTTTGTTGTTTCTTTGGATCCTCTCTCTTTTCTTCTTTATTAATCTAGTTAGTTGTCTATCTGTCTTATTAATTTTTAAAAAAAAACAGCTCCTGGATTCATTAATTTTTTTATTTTTTTAAGTTTTAATATTTTTATTTCAATAGTGTTTGGTTACATGAATACATTCTTTAATGATGATTTCTGAGTATTTAGTGTACTCATCACCTGAGAAGTGTACCCTGTACACAATGTGTAGTCTTTTATCCCTCACCCCCCTCCCACCCTTTCCACTGAGTCCCTAAAGTCGAATTGTATCATCCTTATGCCTTTGCATCATCACAGATGTTTGGTTTTCCATTCTTGAGTTATTTCACTTCAAATAATGGTCTCCAATTCCATCCAGGTTGCTGAAAATGCCATTATTTATTTCCTTTTTATAGCTGAGTAATATTCCGTGGTGTATACACACACGCGCACACACACACACACCATATATATATATACGCCCTATATATATATACATCATATATATATACACACCATATATATATACACACACCATATATATATACACACCATATATATATACACCATATATATATATATACACACCATATATATATATATATATATACACACACACCACAATTTCTTTATCCACTTGTTGATTGATGGCTGGTCCCATATTTTTGCAATTGCGAATTGTGCTGCTATAAACATGCATGAGCAAGTGTCTTTTTCATATAATGACTTCTTTTCCTCTGGGTAGATACCAGTAGTGGGATTGCTGGATCAAATGGTAGTTCTGCTTTTAGTTTTTAAAGGAAACCCCACACTGTTTTCCATAGTGGTTGTACTAGTTTACATTCCTACCAGTCGTGTAAAAGTGTTCCCTTTTCACCACATCCATGCCAGCATCTGTTATTTTTTGATGTTTTGATTATGGCCATTCTTGCAGGAGTAAGGTGGCATTGCATTGTGGTTTTGATTTGCATTTCCCTGATCATTAGTGATGTTCAGCATTTTTTCCATATGTTTGTTAGCCATTTGTATATCTTCTTGTGAAAATTGTCTATTCATGTCCTTAACCCATTTTTGATAGGATTGTTTTTTTCTTGCTGATTTGTTTGAGTTCCTTGTAGATTCTTGACATTAGTCCTTTGTCAGATATATAGATTGTGAAGATTCTCTCCCACTTTGTGGGTTTTCTGTTTACTCTGCTGATCATTTCTTTTGCTGTGCACAGACTCTTTAGTTTAATTAAGTCCCATCTATTTATCTTTGTTTTTGTTGCATTTGGTTTTGGGTTCTTGGTCATGAAGTCTTTGCCTGAGCCAATGTCTAGAAGGGTTTTCCTAAGCCAGTGTCTAGAAGGGTTTTCCTGACATCTAACTTCTAGAATTTTTATGGTTGCCAGTCTTAGATTTAAGTCTTTGGTCCATCTTGAGTTGATTTTTGTATAAGGTGAGAGAAGAGGATCCAGTTTCACTGTTCTACATGTGGCTTGCCAATCATTCCAGCACCATTTGTTGAATAGAATGCCCTTTCCTCACTCTATATTTTTGTTCGCTTTGCCGAAGATCATTTGGCTTTAAGTATTTGGCTTTATTTCTGGGTTCTCTATTCTGTTGTCTTGGTCTATGTGCCTATGTTTATACCAGTACCATGCTGTTATGGTGACTATGGCCTTAGAGTCTAGCTTGAAGTCAGGTAATGTGATGCCTCCAGATTTGTTCTTTTTGCTCAGTCTTGCTTCAGCTATGTGGGCTCTTTTTTGGTTCCATATGAATTTTAGGATTGTTTTTTCTAGTTCTGTGAAGAATGATGGGGATATTTTGATGAGAATTGCATTGCATTTGTAGATTGGTTTTGGCAGCACAGTCATTTTCACAATATTGATTCTACCCATCCATGAGCGTGGGATGTGTTTCCATTTGTTTGTGATTTCTTTCAGCAATGTTTTGTAGTTTTCCTTGTAGAGGTCTTTCATCTCCTTGGTTAGGTATATTCCTAAGTATTTTCTTTTTATTTTTGCAGGTATTGTAAAAGGGGTTGGGTTCTTGATTTGATTCTCAGCTTGGTTGTTGTTGGTGTATAGGAGAGCTACTAATTTGTGTACATTAACTTTGTATCCTAAAACTTTCTGATAGGATTGCTTGTTTGTTTCTTGCTGATTTGTTCAAGTTCCTTGTAGGTTCTGGGTATTAGTCCTTTCTAGGAGCTTTTTGGATGAGTCTTTAGAGTTTTCCAGGTATAGGATCATATCATCAGTAAACAGCAACAGTTTTACTTCCTCTTAACAATTTGGATGCCCTTTACTTCTTTCTCTTGTCTGATTGGTCTGGCTAGGACTTCCAGTACTATGTTGAATAGAAGTGGCGAAAGTGGGCATCCTTGTCTTGTTCCAGTTCTCAGGGGGAATGCTTTCTACTTTTCCCCATTCAGTATCATGTTGGCTGTGGGTTTGTCATAGATGGTTTTTATTACATTAAGGTATGTCCCTCTATGCCGATTTTGCTGAGGGTTTTAATCATAAAGGGATGCTAAATTTTGCCAAATGCTTTTTCTGCATCTATTGAGATGATTATGTTATTATTATTATTATTATTTGAGTCAGAGTCTCACTCTGTCACCCAGGCTGGAGTGCAGTGGTGCAATCTCAGCTCACTGCAAGCTTTGCCTCCTGGGTTCATGCCATTCTCCTACTTCAGCCTCCCAAGTAGCTGGGACTACAGGCGCCCACCACCACGCCTGGCTAATTTTTTGTATTTTCAGTAGAGACGGGGTTTCACCATGTTAGCCAGGGTGGTCTTGATCTCCTGACCTCATGATCTGCCTGCCTCAGCCTCCCAAAGTGCTGGGATTACAGGCGTGAGTCACCACACCTGGCCATGATTTTTGTTTTGAATTCTGTTTATGTGGCATATCACGTTTATTGACTTGTGTATGTTAAACCATCCCTGCATCCCTGGCATAAAACCCACTTGATTATGGTGGATTATCTTTTTGATATGGTGTTGGATTCAGTTAGCTAGTATTTTGTTAAGGATTTTTGCATCTGTATTCATCAGGGATTGTTGGTTGGTGGTTTTCTTTTTTTGTTATATCCTTTCCTAGTTTTTGTATTAGGTTGATACTGGCTTCATAGAATGATTTAGGGAAGATTCTCTCTTTATCTTCTAGAATAGTATCAGGAGGATTGGTACCAATTCTTCTTTGAATGTCTGATAGAATTCAGTGTGAATCTTCTGGTCATGGACTTTTTTTGTTGGCAAATTTAAAGTTACCATTTTCAATCTTGCTGCTTGTTATTGGTCTATTCATGGTTTGTATTTCTTCCTGGTTTAATCTAGGAGGGTTGTTTCCAAATTCTGTTTCCCAGAATTTATCTATCTCCTCTATGTTTTCTAGTTTATGCACATGAAGGTGTTCATAGTAGCCTTGAATGATCTTTTGCATTTCTGTGGTATCAGTTGTAATATCTCCTGTTTCATTTCTAATTGAGCTTATTTGGGTCTTCTCTCTTCTTTTCTTGGTTAATCTCCCTAATTGTATATCAATTTTATTTATTTTTTCAAAGAACCAGCTTTTTGTTTCATTTATTGTTTGTATTTTTTTTGTTTCAATTTCATTTAGTTCTGCACTGATCTTTGTTATTTCTTTTCTTCTGCTGAGATTGAGTTTGGTTTGTTCTTGTTTCTCTACTTCCTTGAGGTGTGACCTTAGATTATCTATTTGTGCTCTTTCTGAGTTTTTGATATAGGCATTTAAGGCTCTAAACTTTCCTTTTAGCATCACCTTTGCTGTATCCCAGAGGTTTTAATAAGTTGTGTCACTATTATCATTCAGTTCAAATAACTTTTAAATTTTCCTTTTGATTTCATTGTTAACCCAATGATCATTCAGGAGTAGATTATTTAATTTCCATGCATTTACATGGTTTTGAGGGTTCCTTTTGGAGTTGATTTCCAATTTTATTCCACTGTGGTTTGAGAAAGAACTTGATATAATTTCAATTCTCTTAAACTTATTGAGACTTGTTTTGTGGCCTATCATATGGTCTGTCTTGGGGAATGTTCCATGTGCTGATGAATAGAATGTATATTCTGTAACTGTTGGATAGAATGTTCTGTAAATATCTCTTAAGCCCATTTGTTCTAGGGTGTAGTTTAAAACCATTGTTTCTTTGTTGGCTTTCTGTCTTGATGATCTGTCTAGTGCTGTCAGTGGAGAATTGAGGTTTCCCACTATTATTGCATTGCTGTCTATCTCATTTTTAGGTACGTCTAGTGGTAATTGTTGTATAAATTTGGGAACTCCAGTGTTAGGTGCATATACATTTAGGATGGTGATATTTTCCTGTTGAACAAGTTCTTTTATCCTTATATAATGTCCCTTTATGTCTTTTTAAACTGCTGTTGCTTTAAAGTTTGTTTTGTCTGTTATAAGAATAGCTATTCCTCCTTGCTTAAATGGTGTCCACTTTCATGGGATATCTTTTCCACCCCTTTACCTTAAGTTTATAATTTTTTGCGTGATTTCTTGTGTCTTAATCTCCTACAGTTCAGCTTTCATTTTTGGTTATTTCTTGTCTTCTGTTAGCCTTGGAGTTGGTTTGTTCTTGCTTCCTTATTTCTTTTAGATGTAATGTTAGGCTCTTAACTTGGGTCTTTTAAACTTTTTGATGTGGGCATTTTGCACTATAAATTTCCCTCTTAGCATTGCCTTAGCTGTGTCCCAAAAATTCTGATATGTTGTATTTTTGTTCTCATTAGTTTCAAAGAACTTCTTGATCTCTGCTTTAATTTCATTATTTACCCAGAAATCATTTAGGAGCAGGTTGTGTAATTTCCATATAATAGTATGGTTTTGAATTATTTTCTTAATCTTGAATTCTAGTTTTATTATGCTGTGGTCCAGGACAGTGGTTGGTATGATTTTAGTCATTTTGCATTTGCTGAGGATTGTTTTTGTCTGATTGTGTGGTCAATTTTAGAGTATGTGCCATGTGGCAATGAGAAGAATGTATATTCTGTTGCTTTTGGTGGAGAGTTCTGTAGATGTCTATCAGGTCAATTTGGTCCAGTGTTGAGATTAGGTCCTGAATAGCTTTGTTAATTTTCTGCCTCGGTCATCTGTTAGTGCGGTGTTGAGGTCTCTCACTATTATTGTGTGTGAGTCTAAGTATCTTTGAAGGTCTCTAAGAACTTTCTTTATCAATCTGGGTGCTCCTGTGTGAAGCGCATATATACTTAGGACAGTTAAGTCCTCTTGTTGAATTGAACCCATTACCATTATGTAACGTCCTTCTTTGTCTTTTTTGAACTTTGTTGTTTTAAAGTCTATTTTATCTGAAATTAGAATTGCAACCCCTGCTTTTCTCTGTTTTCCATTTGCTTGGTAGGTTTTCCCCCATCCCTTTATTTTGAGCCTTGGGGTGTTATTGCATGTGAGACGAGTCTCTTGAAGAAAACATACCTTTGGGTCTTGGTTCTTTATCCACCTTTCCATTCTGTGCCTTTTAATTGGGGCATCTAGCCCATTTACATTCAAGGTTAGTATTGTTATATGTGGATTTGAGCCTGTCATCATGTTGTTATCTGGCTCTTATTCAGGCCTATTTGTATTGTTACTTTATAGTGTCACTGGTCTGTGTACTTGTGTTTTTGTAGTGGCTGGTAAGTCTTTCCTTTCCATGTTTAATGCTTCTTTCAGGAGCCCTGGTAAGGCAGGTCTGGTGGTAATGAATTTCCTCAGCATTTGCTTCTTTGAAATAGGCCCTCAATCTCTTCTGGCTTGTAGGATTTCTGCTGAAAAGTCTGCTGTTTGTCTGATGGGCTTCCCTTTGTAGGTGACCTCTCCTTTCTATCTAGCTGCCTTTAACATTTTTTGTTTTCATTTCAGCCTTGGAGAATCAGATGATTATGTGTCTTGGGGGATGATCTTCTTATGAATTATTGTGTGTGGGTTCTCTGCATTTCCTGGACTTGAATGTTGGCCTCTTTAGCTAGGTTGGGGAAGTTCTTATGGATTATATCCCGAAATATATTTTCCAACTTGTTTCCATGCTCCCCATCTCTTTCAGGGACACCAAAGAGTTGTAGATTTGGTCTCTTTACATAATCTCATATTGCTCAAGGTTTTTCTTGTTCCTTTTTACTATTTTTTCTTTATTCTTTTCTGACTGTCTTATTTCAGAAAGCCAGAAAGAATCTCAAGCTCTGAGGTTCTTTCCCCAGCTTGGTCTATTCTGCTGTTAATGCTTGCAATTGCGTTATGAAATTCTTGTAGTGTGTTTTTCAGCTCTATCCGATCAGTTACATTCTTTTTTATACTGGCTATTTTGTCTGTCAGCTTCTGTATCTTTTTATTGTGACTGTTAGCTTCCTCAGATTGGGTTTCAATCTTGGTCTCATCTCCTGGATCTTGATTATCTTCATTCCTATCCATATTCTGAATTCTATTTCTGTCATTTTAGCCATCTCAGCCCAATTAGGAACCCTTGCTGGAGAACTAGTGCTGTCCTTTGGAGGAAAGAAGACACTCTGGCTTTTTGAGTTGTCAGAGTTCTTACTCTGGTTCTTTCTCATCTTTATGGGCTGACATTTCTTCAGTATTTGAAGTTGCTGTCCTTCGGATTTTTTTTTCACCTTTTATTGTATTTAATCACCTTTGCGATTTGATTATGGTTTAAGTGGAGTTCTGTTGACTGGCTTTATTTCTGGCTCAGGTCAGGACCCCTGGACTGTGTGCTCTAACTCTGGGAAACTGGTATTGGTTCCCCACTTTGTTCTCTGGCGCCTCAAGTTTAGTAACCTGCTGTGCTATAAGGGCTAAAGTGCTTCCAGGCCACTGATCATAGCACTCTGTTGGATGGTACTAGCCGAAACACTTCATAAAGCGGTGGCAGAAGAATCTGACCTCATACTCACATTTCAGTAGCAGCTACAGTTGTAGTGCAGCAAGGGGCATGCTTGTTGGCATAGCAGGGTGCTGTCGGCTGCCAGGGTGCCAAGCCTCCATGCAGACATTTGCAGCAACAGCCATCGTTAACAGCACAGCCTCCGTGTGGGCGTTTGCAGCAGCTGCTGGCCTCTGTGTGAGTATTCACAGCTGCAGCTGGCATTGACAGCATGGCTCAGGGGGACAGGGATCTCTACTAATGGCTGGGCATGCATTCACACTAGTGGTGGTGTTTGCACCCTCTCTGTGCATTTCTGTAGGCAGCAGTTGTTGCTTAGGATGGGGGCAAGTCTGCTTTCCTCTGTGTCAACTTTCACGTGGGTAGTAGTTTTGGTGCACGGGTGGGTTGCTGACGGGTGTGGGGCTGACAGACTCTGTGCGTGCCAAAGGTCCAACAACAATGGTGGTGCAGCAGGGGAAGGTGGGGAAGGTGCACTTATGCCAGCAGCAGTGGTACAGTAGGGTGCACATGCACACTCGTGCTGGTAGGGGAGGGAAGACAAGGTCCACCCATGAACACATGTGCTAAAAAGTTATATGGGAGTAGCTGTGGGCAAATGTGTGAGGGCAAAGCAGTATCATGGAGGTTGCAGATGGGGGAGGGTACAGACAGGCTTGTGCATGTCCAATGGGGCCACTCTGCTTGAGTACTGTACTGGTCAGGTGCAGTTCACCAGCACAGAAGGTACCTGAGGGGCAGCACTACAAGCAAACTTGGCCAGGCTGGGGCCCCAGGAGAGGCCAGCAAACCAAGTGGTGCTCAGGCCAGACCAGCCCTGTCTCATGGGCAAGATCACCCTGCAGAGTTCAGGTCCTACAGTTTCTCCAGGGCTAAAGTCTCCTATGGGAGCAAGTTGGGCCTAGGGATATGGGCAGCCCTGGCCATGCTCCACTTGAGATGTTCCCACACAAAAATGTCTAGGCTCTACTCTGGTTGGAGTTCTTCCCCTACCACTTCTCTCAGTAGCTCTCCCTGCCAATTCAAGTGTCTGTGGTGGTCATGGGGTCTCTACCTGCTGGGATTCCAGAGGCCTGTGGTGAGAGTAGATTCCTTGCATTTGCAACTCACCCCTTCCCCAGGAGTCACTGGGCACCAGGTATGAGTCCTGGTGTGTGGTAGCCCCGTGCAGGGTTCCCAGCATTCTCCCACTTCAGCCCAGCATCTGTGTTTTCCTTCTGTCCACTCTCAATGCTTTCCCTCTGAAGATCTGCTAGGAGTGCACCAGTCTTCCCAGTGCCCCATCCCTCAGTGGGAGATATTCCTCCTGGCTGCATCTAGTCAGCCGTCTTGCCCCAGTCTCTCAGTATCGTTTCTTGCAACTCTGTGTAAGTCTACAATTATCTAAAAAAATAATAATTAAAAAATAACCACATAGGTGGAGGAAAAGCATTTAACAAAATCCAATGCCCATTCATAACAAAAACTCTCAGTTAATTAGGAATAGAAGAGAACTTTCCTAACTTGATAAAAAATATATATGAAAGTCCTACAGCTAACATCATATTTAATGGTGAGAAACTAGCAGCTTTAACAATGAGATCAAGAATAAGGCAGGGATGTCCTTTATAACTACTACTTTTCGACATAGTACTGGAAGTTCTAGCTAATGCAATAAGACAACAAATGGAAATAAAAGGTACACAAACTGAGAAGGAGTAAATGATACTTCTTGTTCACAGATGACATGATTGTCAATGTATAAATCTGAAAGAATTAAAAGAAAACCAAAACCCCCAAAACCTGCCAGAACTAATAATTGAATATGGCAAGGTCACAGGATGAACTATTAATATTTGAAAGTTAATCACTTTCGTATGTACCAGCAATGAACAAGTAGAATTTGAAATAAAAAATACAGTATCATTTACATTAGCACCCTCCCCCCACCAAAATGAAATGCTTAGGTATAAATTTAACAAAATATGTTCAGGATCTATAGGAAGAAAACTAAAAATTCTGATGAATGAAATCAAAGAACTTAGTCAATGGAGTGATAGTCCATGTTCACGGATAGGAAGATACAATATTGTCAAAATGTCATTTCTTCCCAACTTGATCTATAGATTCAGTGCAATCCAATCAAAATCCCAGCAGATTATTTTGTAAACATCAACAAACTAATTCTAAAGTTTAAATGAAGGGACAAAAAATCCCCAAATAGTCAATACAGTATTGAAGGAGAAAAACAAAGTTGGAGGACTTACTATAAAATTACAGTAATCAAGAGAGTGTGTGGCTGGGCGCGGTGGCTCACATCTGTAATCCCAGCACTTTGGGAGGCCGAGGCAGGTGGATCACCTGAGGTAGGGAATTCGAGAGCAGCCTGACCAATGTGGAGAAACCCCATCTCTACTAAAAATACAAAAAAAATTAGCTGAGCGTGGTGGCACATGCCTGCAATCCCAGCTACTCAGGAGGCTGAGGCAGGAGAATCGCTTGAACCCAGGAGGTGGAAGTTGCAGTGAGCCAAGATTGTGCCATTGCACTCCAGCCTGGGTGACAAGAGCGAAGGTCTGTCTCAAAAAAAAAAAAACAAAAACAAAAACAAAAACAAAACAGTGAGGTATGGGCAAAAGAACAGACAAATAGATCAATAGAAGAGAATAGGGAGCCCAGAAGTAAACCTACATAAATATAGTCAACTTATCTTTGGCAAGAAAGCAAAGGCAATACAATGAAACAAAAATAGCATTTTCAACAAATGGTGCTGGAACAACTGGACATCCACAAGTGAAAAAAGAATCTAGACACAGACCTTAAACCCTTCACAAAAATTAATTCAAAATAGACCTAACTGTAAAATGTAGAACTATAAAACTCATGGAAAATAACAAGAGAAAACCTAGATAACCTTGGGTATGGAATTGACTTTTCCTACGACACTAAAAGCACAATCTATGAAGAAACAATTGATAAGCTGGACATTATTAAAATTAGACACTGATTCTCTGTAAAAGACAATGTCAAGAGAATGAGAATATAAGCCACAGACTGGGGGAAAGTATTTGCAAAAGACACACCTAATAAAGAACTCTTATCCAAAATATACAAAGATCCCTTAAAACTTAATGAGAAAACAAATGACACAATTAAAAAATGTGTCAAAGACTTTAACGACCCTTCACCAAAGAAGATATATAGATGGCAAATAAGCATATAAAAAATGCTTTAGGCCAGCCATAGTGGCTCATGCTTGCAGTCCCAGCACTTTGGGAGGCTGAGGCAGGAGGATCACTTGAGGCCAGGAGTTTGAAACCAACCTGGGCAACATATCAAGGCCCTGTCTCTACAAAAAATAAATAAAAATAACTGGGTCCAGTGGCACATGCCTATAGTCACAGATGCTCGGGAGGCTGAGGCAGAAGGATCACTTGAGATGAGCAGTTTGAGGCTGAATTGAGCTATGATCGCATCACTGCACTGCAGCCTAAGCAACAGAGAGAGACACTGATATGGTTTGGCTATGCCCCCACTCAAACCTCAACTTGAATTGTATCTCCCAGAATTCCCCACGTGTTGTGGGAGGGACCCAGGGAGAGGTTACTGAATCATGGGTCTGGTCTTTCCCATGCTAATCTTGTGATAATGAATAAGTCTCACGAGATCTGATGGGTTTATCAGGTTTCTGCTTTTGCTTCTCTCTCATTTTTCTCTTGCTGCCACCATGTAACACATGCCTTTCACCTCCTGCCATGATTCTGAGGCCTCCCCAGCCATATGGAACTATAAGTCAAATTAAACCTCTTTTTCTTCCCAATCTTGAATATGTCTTTGTCAGCAGCATGAAAACATACTAATACAGACCCGGTCTCAAAAAAAATGCTCTGCATTATGGAAATGAAAATGCAAATTAAACAGTGAGATATCACCACACATCTATTAGAATGGCCCAAATCTGGAATGCTGACAACACCAAATGCTGGTGAGGATATGGAGCAACAGGAACTCTCATTCATTGCTTGCTGGAATACAAAATGGTATGGCAGCTTTTGAAGACAGTTTAGTAGTTTTTTTTTCTTCTTTTTTTTAAGACAGAGTCTCACTCTGTTGCCCACACTGGAGTGCAGTAGCACGATCTCAGCTCGCTGCAACCTCTGCCTCCCGGGTTCATGCAGTTCTGTATCTTGGCCTCCCAAGTAGCTGGACTTACAGGCACCTGCCACTATGCCTAGCTAATTTTTGTATTTTGAGTAGAGACATGGGTTTCATCCTGGCCAGGCTGGCCTTGAACTCCTGACCTCATGATCAACCCACCTTGGCCTCCCAAAGTGCTGGGATTACAGGCGTGAGCCACCGCGCCTGGCTATAATTTCTTTAAAAAGTAAACCTACTCTTACAACACAATCCAGTCATTGTGATCTTTGGTGTTTTTTTCAGAGGAGTTGAAAAGTTATGTCCACACAAAAATCTGCACATAGCAGTCTTATTCATAATTTTTAAAACCTGGAAGCAACCAAGATGTTCTTCAGTATGTGAATGGATAAATAAAGTACGGTATATACAGATGCTGGAATATCCTTTAGTGCTAAAAAGAAATTAGCTTTGTAAATAGCTTCATACAGCCAAGAAAAGACATGGAGGAACCTTAAATGGATATTGCTAAGCGTAAGAAGCCAATCTGAAAAGGCTACATATTGGATGATTCCAACTCTGTGGCATAGCTCTGGAAAAGGCAAAACTATAGAGTCAGTTAAAAAAAGAGATCACTGGTTGCCAGGATTAGGGGCAGGTGAGGTGAGGAAATGAACAGGCAGAGCACAAAAGATTTTTAGGGCTGTGAAAACAATCCTGTGATACTAGAATGATGGATACACATTATTATACATTTATCCAAACCCATAGAATGTACTAAGAGTGAATCCTCACATAAATTACGGACTTCGGGTGATTATGATGTGTCTGTATAGGTTCATCAATAGTAACAAATGTATCCTTCTAGTGGGGATGTTGATAATTGGGGAGGCTATGCATGTGTGGGGCTATATGGGTAATCTCTGCATTATTCTCTCAATTTTGCTGTGAACCAAAAAAGCTCTAAAAAATAAGTTTAAAAACCCACTGAAACCACAATTTAAAATAACTTTATTTAACACTTCCAAGATAATAATAAATATGGTTTGGATCTGTGTCCCCAACCAAATCCCGTATCAATTATAATCCCCGATATTGGAAGTGGGGCCTGATGGGAGGTGACTGGATCGTGGGGGCAGTTTCTCATGAATGGTTTAGCAACATCCCCTCGGTGCTGTTTTCATGATAGTGAGTGGGTGAGTGAGTTATTGTAAGATCTGGTTGTTTAAAGTGTGTAGCACCCCACCCCCTGTTTCCTCCTGCTTCAGTCACGTGAAGTGCCTGCTCCCCCTTTGCCTTCTGCCATGATTGTAAGTTTCCTGAGGCCTCCCCAGAAGCCAAGCAGATGCTGCCATGCTTCCTGTACAGCCCACAGAATTGTGAGCCAATTAAACCTCTTTTCTTTATAAATTACCCAGTCTCAGGTGTTTCTTTATATCAATGCGAGAATGGACTAATACAGTAATACGTAGAAAAATTAGTATAGGGCCAGGCGCAGTGGCTCACACCTGTAATCCCAGTACTTTGGGAAGGCAAGGTGGGTGGAGCACTTGAAGCCAGGAGTTCAAGACCAGCCTGGCCAACACAGCAAAACTCCATGTCTATTAAAAATACAAAAATTAGCCAGGCATGGTGGTGGACACTTGCAATGCCAGCTACTCGGGAAGCCGAGGCATGAGAATTGCTTGAACCCAGAAGGCAGAGGTTGCAGTGAGCCAAGATCATGCCACTGCACCCTAGCTTGGGCGATAGAGTGAGACTTTGTCTCAAAAATAACAACAATAATAATTTGGGTTATGTTAATATTAACAGAGTTAAAACAGTGTAAGTTTTGATGGCATAAGATTCCTTTGATCCATTTGACTTACTATTTTTATGAGGTAAATTTCTGTCTATTTCTGCCTATGTTGGTTTTTTTATTCTTTGCTTAGTTTTGTTTGTTTGTTTTAAGAATCTGTGTCTTTAAAAACCTAGAGTAAGATTTTTTAGCTATAATGCAACATTCGAAGAAGAATCATGCTTCTTTAATAATGTGAATTATAACTGGTCTCCATCTGCCCCAAATAATACCTGTGTTAAGGAATTCAGAAAGAATATTCATAGCTTGGAAAAGTCTATGTTCAAATAATGGTACTCTTGGCTACAATCAACTGTAACTTTTTTTACAAAATAATTTGTTCTTGAACATTGGAGACAAAACACAGAAAACCCCACTATAATACACTTGCTGTGTCATGAATGGGGTTTCACTGTGAGTAAATCACATCCCCTGTGTAGATACTAGGGAGGAGGGTACTTTGTGCTTTGAGACTCTGCAGCTTTGTTTGTGACAATGCTGGTTTTTCAGCAATCAACAAGAAAAAGACTAAATCCCAACTCTGTTCCATGTGAGCTCCTGCTAGGCCCGCATAGTGAGCTGAAAGCGCATGGACTTTGGAGCCATAGAGTCTGCACTCAACTCTACCTCTTTCATTTACAAGCTGCAGGACACTGTGAAAGTCATTTACACTGCCTGAGCTTAGAGTTTTTTATTTGTAACAAAATTACACCTTCTGCCCAGGATTATGAGAAATAGAGATACAATATAATCTATAAATAGATCTGCAGATATTATGAGCTCAAAAGTGACCACTCTTACTATCTTACCACTCTTAGGATTGCTAAAAGTGAACACTATTACTATTGTTATTTGGCCTTGAGATATGCTGTGTTGTATTCCTGTTTACCTTTGATTTATCCCTCCAACTGGATAGTGATTGCCTGGAGGGCAAACATGCCAGTGCCTTCACCTTTGTCATCCTTACAGCCCTGGGGATAATGTCTTGCACTTGATAGGAGCCGAGTAAAAGTCTTTGTTCAATGAAGATGACTCTATAAGTGGAACGATTGAAAGGTGATAAATCAGCTGAAGTTCCTTTAACACAGTCATGCATAAGTTTTAGTGCATTGGAGTGACCTGGGGAGCTTGGTAAAACACAGATTTCTGTACACCACCTCCCACCCCAAGAGATGCTGATTCAGTTGGCCTAGGGATACCCATTTTAACAAATTCCCTGGGTAATTATGATGCAGTTGGTTCATGTGTTGATAACATTTAGAGAAACCGTGCTTTGGTGGATACATCCATATCATGCTGTGTCCTGTTGTAAAGAGATGCCCATATAATATGTAAAGTAGGAATTGATAATTGTTTAAGTGAAAATTTGGTCTGCAGGGTCATTCAAAAATTCACTTTATCATTGAGGTGCCAAGCAGATATTAGAAAACTAATCAAAACTTATTTTTCAGAAGTTAATTAACATGTTTTATGTCCTAGTTATCTTAGCCAAAATTATACATGAACATGCTGTCTTTTTGGCTCCAACTTGCCATGTGAAGAGAAAATAGAAATGGAATAAAATGCCCAACGGGCATTAGACTGCAAATACGTTTATCCTGCCGCAAAACATTAATTTATAAAGATAACTATACTGCATTATGTGTACAATTCATCCTCAGTTGGCCCCCAAATTAATCTCTTAATGAGACATTTCCTTTCTCTAGCTGCTGCTATTTAGGGCAAAGGCTTACAACCAGTAACAAAATAATTGTACTTTCCAGGAGTGCTGCCCTAAAGTACTTCTTTTTAATATTAGGAAGAATTGAACAAAATTAAGAAAACTGATGCAGGAGTTATATCATCCTTCCAACATCGGGACATAGGGACAATTTAGAGACAGTAAAATAAGACTTTTTACTTCATGAGAACAAGTCATATAGGGAAGAACTGCAATTTACTTTCAATTTTCACCCAACGACGTCACAATATTAAGAATAATGCCCATTTTCAGGTGAATAATATTTTAAAAAGAGAAAAGAGGCAAGCATTTTCTAGTTTAGGCTATAAAACTGAAACTAATGATTTTGATGTCTCCTCTGCCTTTATATTATTTACAAAACTGGATCTTTAAATTATCAAAAATAAGATATAAAATTAGTTTACCAACAAATCAATGTTCTGTAAAAGTTATTAGTGTATCATACATGTATTCTGGAACTCAATGAAAATCCAGCAGTCCCAGACACCATCATGGGTTCTACACTGAAATTCACATAACTGGCCCTTGTTGTTACATCTGTTGTAGCCCATCTCAAACATTTCCCATCCTGAGAATCTGAAAAAAATTAGGCTTTGGGAAAAAAATGTATCCTTAGATCTTGATTCTATTCCAACTCTGAAATAATTACAGTGATTACAAAGATAAAGGGTAAAAGTCACAAAGTGCTGGCTGGGACATTCCAGAGCAGGAGAAAGCTTGGCGCCATTTTTATAGTTATGCCTGTTAAGATTTAATAGACGGAAAGTTTCATTAGTGAGCTGTGCTGCAATTAACTTCAAGGAGGTTCCAGACTACTGTATGTTGCTGTTACTGACAGAAAACTGTTTAGATTTCCTTATTGAAAGAGTATATTAGATTTTCAACACTTCAATTATGAAAACTAGTAAGAGGCGCAATTTTTAAAAATTTAATGTACAGGCTAGTTTTTTCTTATCACATAACACATGGTAATCATGGGCTTTCATTCTTCAATGGACATGCCAATTGTTGACTATCTAGGAGTAAGTTGCTTTTGTGTATATTATTATTAACTTAGACATAACTCTCCATCTGTCTTGCTAGCTCATAAAATCAAGTCCTAATGGAATTATGACAAAGTTGGAAACTATTTCTATAAATCAAATTTTTTTTAATCACATACTCTACATTTAATATAAAACACTTGCTATCAACTCTGACAATTTTGGCAAATACTATAGAATAAAAGCTATGGAATCTAGTGACTTTCTTTTCTCCTATCACCAGAATTCTTGCTGGTGAGATTCTTGCTGGCTAGAATTCTTGCCGCACCAGAATTCTTGCTTGCTAGCTTGGAATCTAGACCTTAGAGATATGGGTAGGCATTTGTAGATTTCTCCTCAGTGGAAATGAAACTGTTGCTCCCCTTTGTCTGTGCAAACCATCCAAAGTCATCTGAGGCTGCTCGTCACAAAATTACTACCGTGATCTAGGTTTTGTGTCATTCAGTAGACTTTCTGAATTCAGCGTGTTAGTTAATTTCTGTATCCTAGTATATGACTAAACTGCTATGATCCTCACTGTTATATTTTATTGTATTAAACAGTAGGTTCACTACAATAAAATAGGTTCAGGTTTTTTAATGACCTGAAGAACAAAACCTGCATTTTATGACTTTTAAAATCTGTCTTGATGCTCTTTCTTCTGGTTACAACCCATCCACTCCCTTTTATTCTACACATGTTTCTATTAATAGGCTGCAGATTCTTTTAAGTGTGGTAAGCATGTAACCATGATAAGTACTTTCAGAGACATGATAGCCTTTTCAGACCAGAAGAATACAGTTTGGTGTCTAGGAACAGTAATTTAGTTTGACGAACAGCTATAGTGCCAGAAAGACTAGAGTTTTCATCTACATGGAATTATCCCATGGACCAATATGTGGGCTGCTGTCTGAGCAGCACAGATGAATCCATTTTCCACTACTTAAGAGTGAAGTGTGAAGGTGGGTGACATATGCTTTTGCCTTGTGTCATGTGGTAACATGCTGTTGCAGAATTCTGGGTGGTTGGGAGGCTGAGGTCTGACTACTGGACTAAACTTTCCCTGACATTGTTTCCGAAGTACCACTCTCTTCCCAATACATGATTTTCTACAAAGTTCTAATGCTCTTTATTTTTCTTGTCCTTCTTTAGTTCATTAGACTTGGCCACACTGTCTCAAAACATGACAGGTGTGGGAAGAAAAGAAATATGGTGTCATGGCAGGAAGACATGCTTTGAGATTCTGCAATACCCTCAGGAGATGACATGACTGGATACAGATCATGGTGCAGGGACCATATCATGACTAGACCCCACAACCTTTCCTACACACCACAGTTTTCTGTGCTTTGATGTTTTAGTAAGTTAGGTTCTGTTCCTTGGAAAATTACTTTTGGTTTAGTTTTGAGAAAATCATTACTACTTGGATTAAGTTTGGGTCAGAGTTTAAGAGATCACTATGTATATTTGGGTTTTATATATTTATGGTTAGTTCTAGTTTCTGCTCTTAAACACCAGCAACAAATTCTCTGGGTTTGAGAAGCATTGCATCACATTTCTTTATGTCTCCTTGTGACATGGTGTTTGGAACATGGAGCTAGAAATCAGGCTTTAGAATTACAGTCTCTTTGTTGCAACTGAATGAGTTCTGACTTCAGGTGCAGCACCTTGGCATGATGTTATATATTTTTTAACTTCTCTATTAATCAATCTGTTTGTTTATCAGTTCTCGCACAGGAAGGTAGTTAGAATTAATTAGTCTTTAAAATGAAGATAGGCAGTTTAACATTATCAGAACTGGTTTGTGGTGTGTCAAATGGATTGCTACATTTTGCATATTTAGCTATCTTTTATTGGTCTGCATTTTCATTTGAAGAAACATTTAAATTTTTATAAGCAAGGACAGTATAATATACAATACTACTAAGCCTAATATTCAAGAATGTTTTCATACATGTCTTAGTATTAATTAGGGAGCAGTTCTTGTTTGACATGTTTACTTTTAATTCTTAATAGTTTCCAAGTGGGGTAATGCAGTAAGTACCCAGAAAAACTAACAATTATCTAGTCTAAAGAGCTTTGTATTTCACTGTAAAATTAAAGTTGTGGGGAAATTGTGTTTTCATTCTACTCATATTAACCTTTTCTTATCCATATTAGCTAAAGGTTAACTTGTTCTTGCTATTTTTATGAAGTGAGAAGCAGGAACTTTGTCTTTTTATGAAAGGAAGCACAGGAGTGCCAAGCATTCATTAGAGATTGAAATTAGAAGCGACTGTGAGATTAAGTTAGAATGTAGCTCATTGTACAAGCCCAATTTGGACTTTTGGAGGTGCCGGTATTAGGAGGAGCGAACATAATTGCATATATGAAAGGTACCTTCATTCCTGCCCCCCCCCCACCCCGCCCACTCCTGGGCATGATGCTAGTGCGTTTGGAGACAGATCTCCGTGACTTTCTGGGACGTGACTTTCTGGGGGGAAAATGCATTTCCACAGGTGGGTGTCACTGCCTCCAGGCACCTGAGTCCAGGGATCTGTTTTAAGTATAGCCCAAGGACCAAAAAGGAGCCTTCCTGTTTTCTTTCCTTTCTTTGTTTCTTTTTAAAAAATGTTTCTGGCCCCACTACTATGTTACCAAGTAGCTAACTCAATTTCTTTCTCTGCCTCACACAATTACACAATACAACCAAGGGAAATATTACTAGTATCTTCACAAAATGGCACAGTGGAAAATGATGATTGGGTTTCCAGATCTCATTTCACAAATATGCAGGGAGCAGGAGAGCCTGAAGAGGAGGAGAGGGATCAGTGGCTGGCTTTCAATAATGGCAACTTCTCCTAGGAATCTGAGAAAATGAAATGGGAAATAACTCATGTTTATTTGATTCTTTAAAAAATTGATTGGAAACACTTTTAACCTCCCTGAAAGAGAAAAAGAGAACCCCCAATGTTTTAAAACACTAGTCTCCAGCCAGTGGGCTGGAGATTTTGCTAGAATTCAGCTCATAATTTCTAAATGAATGAACAGAAATAAGAAAGGTATTATACTATTTTATGCTGAATTAACCTCACTATATACTGCTAAAGATCTATCTCTGGAGACACATCATAAAAACTAAACACTTTTACCACCATGGCAGTATTAAAAAGTATTTCATATTTTACTATTTGGGTATAAAATTACTAATCAAGGGTATGAAATGACCAGAAGAAAACAAGAGAAAAAGAGACTCATTGAAACATGCTGAAATATTCCCAAGCTTTCACTGAATGCCTTCACTTGTGTTTTTTCCCTTCATCTTTAGGGCCAGCATCTTTCAAATAGAAGACAATCTGTTTAGAATAATAGAAGAAGCATAGTAAATAACTGCTGCACATGAACAAATTCTATTTTGCCCAACAGGATCATCGAGGCAGAAAAGCTTCTCTAAATGCGTCATTTATTTCAATGAAGGTCAAACTTTTTTTTAGGTTGTGGACTGTTTCTATATTGGAAAATTGCTTCCCCTCATGCCAACACAAAAATTTATTGCCCCAGAATTAAGTGAATGGATTATATTCTCAAAGGAGTGGATGTCTGAGTTGTAGTTAATACAAATAAATATGGTTTTGGAATAAAGGTACAAACATGGCCATATAATTTGTAAGTCATAATATTCTGGAGAACATTTCACAGATCCTTGGGATCTTCCAGTGTTTCCCTGGACTGTGCACTGAGAACCAGCCCCTCTCAGGGAGAGAAGTGAAAGACAGACACTTGCACTGCAGTTTGAGTTTCATCTTGTTGTGTCTTAGGCAGGCTTCTGGGACCCTCTAATCTTTCATTTTCCCCTCTCGTGCTATGCTTCCTTTCCTTTACATGGCAAAAAGGCATTAGAAGATTTAGGTGATGAAGGTGAATTCCTTCTTTTCTCATGAAAGGTAGTGCAGGCTCAGGCTCTGGAGTCAGCTCACATTCAAATCCCTCTTCTGCTGCTTACAATGCCTCAATTTTCTCATCAGCAAAGTGGGGATAATAATAGTTTTTTGTTATGTAGGGTTTTTGTAGGGATAAAATATATATATAGAGAGAGGATTTAGTACTGTGTCTGGTACAAAGTAATTGCTAAAGAAATGCTATTAATATTGTTGCAGGTATTTTTATCCTTCAAATATCAGCACAAAGGCTGCCTCCTCTCTGAGCTTTCTTGGTTCTCCCAGGCAGTTTTGTACTTTGTGCATAATTCCGGTAGAGCCATTTGTTTTGTTTTATTTTTGTAGCAATTTTTAAAATTATTATCAGTTTGTTCCTATGTATGTTTCCTCAAAGACTGTAAACTCCTTGAGGTAGGAGCTAGAGGATGGTGCTTTATTTGTATATCCCTAACACCAGCACAGTGCCTGGCATCCAGTGTTTATGGATAAATGAATAATTACATGGATGAATGAATGAATGAATGCATGTTTCACTTGTTTCCCAATGCCCAATCTCTCCTTCTTTCTTTAGTATTTCAAAGTTTAGCAGAGCATGTGGCTGTCCAGCTAATAATCACATTTCCCAGCCTCCCTTTAAGCTAAGTGTGGCCATCTGTGGAAGTTCTGGCCAATGGGAAACGTGTAGTGTTCCACTTATGGATTATTCCCTTAAGAGAAAGAGGCATATCCTCCATTTTCCATTTTCCTGCCATCTCTGGATGGAATTGGTTGAGATGGTGAGATCTGGAGCAGCCATCTCAGACTGTGAGACAGATGGCACTGGTTAAGGGTGGCACATGTTGAGGATGGCAGAGCAAGATTTAACAATTCCTGGGTTCCTAACGATGTGGAGCTGTGGAACCAGCCCCGGGCTGCTTGCATTCAGACTTTTATGTACAAGAGAAATTTCTCTCGTTTAGAGCACTGTGTTGCTTTGGTTGTTTGTATTGGGCAGGGTGGGTGGTGAGTCTTTGTTTCAGTAGCTGGGCCATCTCCTAAGACATCATCCAGAGAGCTACATTTATTTAAGCCCTGACCTTTGATAGATAATTTTCTACTGTAGATACTATTGATAAAAATAAATGTGAATTAGATCACACCGCTGGTTGGAATTGAGCAAGTGTGTGGATTAAATACAGAAACAAAGGCTTTAGTTCAGCTATTTTAAAAATCATTTAAACTTTATTATCATTCTGTTCCCAGGTGCCTGATGGTTACTCCAACTGGTGATGAGGAAAGAGGAATAAAAGGTTAGACACACCCTGTTACAGGACTGAGGGCAGGGAGCAGTGCCTATCCTAGGAAGTGTTTCTATTCAAATCTCGTTTAGGTGGGCAGGAAGGACAAGGTTTTGCCAGGCAACTGCCCTCATCTCAGCAAAACAAGCTTCCTCCCTACCCCATTCTCCTGTTGGCTAGCACAGTGTTTGTCCTGAAAAACAGGGTCCACAGAAAAAAGAGTAGCAGCCCCTTTTGATCTCTGCTTTTTATTTGTAACAAACTGCTTTTTGACCGTCTAAGCAAGAGCTACTACACAGAGATCTGTTTGAGTCTCTGGATCAGGAATTCAGGCTTGATGTGTGGGTTAGAAGTTTTCTGATGTCAACAAAAATTTATCTAGAGATTTACCAAGATGCTGTTCCAGAGATTTTCATTGTAAAGGAAAATTATTGTGGAGAAAATTAAAAGGTATAGCAACAGCCTGATGTTCACTTCTTGGAAAGTATAGAAAATAGTGATGAAACATTAGTATTTGGATTTATAGATACAGTTTTGAAACTTTGTTAAAGTATAGCATACACACAGGAAAGTGTCCAGACCATAAGTATACATTCTGATGAATTTTCACAAGCCAAAAACATCCATGTTACAACTTAAGAACTAAGAATTATGAAAATTCAAGCCTCTTGTGTTATTCCTCTTAAATATTTTGGTTTAAAATTGAGCTGAAATATTTAAGAATATAAAAAACATGACAACCTCCTATTTCCAACTTACAAATGTACAATTGTAGAAGCACTGAAGAAATGCTTGTTACTAATAAGAAATGTTATTATTTCAGCATTTTTACCATGTAGCTCTAGATGTTAAAAATGTATGTTGCACATTCTTGATGTTTACACAACAGTCACATAGATCATGAGAATTTAGAGCGATTTGTCTCAGCCTCCTCTGTGCAGTCTCCTGGTCTGTTCCACATATGCTCTATTTATCCTTAGTGCTTCTCTGGCACTTCAGGCAGAAGTAACTTAACCTCTCAAGGCCTCGGTTGTCACAGCTGTAGATGGGGCACAATAACTGTACATACAGGATTGTGCATATTAAATTATAAAACATACATAAAGAGATGTACGTGACATTTGCATGTAGGAAGACGTTAATGAATGTTGTTTGTTATTAGTACATTATGAATGGCAATATCAATTAATGCCATTGCTTCTGGGTTTGGGGAAGCAACAGAAATAGCCACATAATTGTACTGACTATGTAATGTTCTTTTTCAGGACAGCCTAGGCCTGAAGTGAGGTTGCCAAAATTATGTTCTTTATAGATGGAATATGTTTCTTCTAGTGAGAGGAAGTTTACATGTAGGCTTGTGGTTATGAATGTTTTTAACTTATGAATTATCATGCTGGAATTGGTGTATCTCTGCAAAGAATATTTCCAAATGGTCTTAAAGGAATGTCGTGTAGCATTTATTAGAGTCATTGCAATAGGGACACCTCCCACCTGCTTTGATTTGGTGACATTACTTCTGGTTAAAAGCCTTAGGTAAGGCCACACACAGTGGCCAGTGATTTGGATAATTAGAAGGAATGGCAGAGGCCTGTCTCTTTACAAGGAAGTTAGCAATGACATGCAATTAAAGCAAACCTTTGGGGGAATCCAGGTACCTCTAAGGATTATAGTAGATTGGGTCAAATCAAACAATATTTATAGAATTCTCTCCTTTCACAAAGAATTTCTGCTTGCTTATTTTTAATAAATTATTTCAGAGATAATGATGTTATTTTACATAAGTAGAGCAAGAAGAAGAATATAACTTAAGCTTTATTTTTCTCATAATTTTTTGTACTACACAGGCCAGCTGCAAACCGTTCATGTGATGAAGCATCTGAACCTTACATTATCATGTGTGTATTGGTGTGGTGTTTTCTGCATTAAAAGGTGCTTTCACATCCATTACCTAGTACAATCCCCACAACTGTAAGAGGCAAGGGAAGAAGTTATTATGATGTCCTCTTCAAACAAATAAATGGAAGCTGAGCTCTGATAAGGCATTTGTCATTGTCCTTTTACGGTTGAGGCAAGACTAAAAGTTGAGTTTTATGACTCATGGTGTAATGCTCTTTCCAACACATGGAACTGTTTTCTCAAACATAAATGTATATTCTTACTTTCTGTGCTTTCCAAGAGTACAGTTTTCTTTCTCTCCCTGAGATGCTAGGGTGGTCATGAGTGCCTTGGAGAATAAGCTGAAAGCCCTAGACTTTGTCTTCAGACAAAAAATGGACATACGCACACACATAAAAATTTACATTCACCTTCAGGCCGTCTCCTAAAATCTGCCTGGGTAATAGAATAGGGTGTCTGGTAAAATACTAGCCCGGGCTTGACTCCAGCCGGGTGGGGGACATGGCGTTCTCAGTAAAGAAGACAAAAGCAGGAGCCAGCATACCATTAATGTTTACTTAGCCCTTACTCAACACTAGGGGCTGCACTGCACACGTCATGTTGGTTCAAACCCCACAACAACTCTTGAAGCTGAGTGTTATTATTGGACTCATTTTATGGATGAGGACACTAAGAACATCTCAACCGAATTCAAAGCCAGATGTCCACTTTCCCCCACTCTGCTACACAGCCTCCCAAAGTGATAACTACGTGTCAGTGCTGAGTTGTTTTGCTGGTCGCCGGCCCATGCCTGTGTGCGGTGGTGTGGCTGGGAAGGTGGAAAGGGTTTTTTTTTTTTTTTTTTTGAAGCTTTTAGCAGTAAGGGTGCCTTGGGGAAATTGTGTTCTTGGGGGTGCCAGGTTAGAACTGTTAACGACCGTAGAAATGTGAAGTGTGAAAAGTGTTCAGATACAGGGACAGAAAAGAACAGGGCAGCATCCATTGGGTGGTCCATTTCTCTTGGGACATGTGTTGGATGTTCAGCTGTCATATTAATGTTTATGTATTCCATGCTACATGTTCTCACTGACTTGGCAAATGATTCACGAAGTTACTGAAATGAGTGAAGTAAACTTCTCATGGGTAGAGCTGGGGCTGGGGAAAAGGAAAAGGGAAGTTCCTACATTTGGGGTTTCCTGAACCATAAATAATGATCTTGTTGCCATTCCCAGCAATATGCTTCTGTCATTAATTAACTTTTATGGAAAGCTATGGTGTTCATGACTTTGGCCTCTTCCCGCTCTTGATCTATGTGGTGTTATGTGGTGTAGACAGCAGTGCTCACAGGTGGGATTTGTCTGACAGGGGGATTCGAATTAGTCTGATGTAAAGTGCCTGCTAATATATGGCATGCCACTGCACTGGGTGAGCAGGAAGGGAGAGAGCAACGATAATGTTCCCCCCTGTTGCCGCTGATTATTTTTCCAGCACCTATACAAGGAATCAGAATCCTGTTTTTTGTTAGGCTTAATTTTAAGGTCAGATTTTTTTCTGGTGTCGTTGAGAGAGCTGGGCTGCCACTCAGATTCGGCGGCGTGGTGCTGTGTACTTGAGAGAAGGGTCCATAAGGTTGGGAGGAGCGGGAGATATGGGCCCCTCTGCACTCATCAGGCGCAAACATGTTCAAGACCCCAGCAAAAGAGGTCTGAGTGGAGCTTTTTGAGGTGGCCTACACCAGTGTTAACAATGCTGCCAAAAAATTATCTCTCACCATTGACCTAAAGCCCTCCTGCTAGATTTTCAGAGCAGTGGTTTTTAAAATATTAGCATACATCAGATCACCTGGAAGGCTTGTTATAGCACAAATTGCTGGTCCCCCTGCTCAGAGTTTCTGATTTCGTAGGTCCAGGGTGGTACCTGAGAATCTGCATTTGTAACAAGGTCCCAGGTGATGCTGATGGTGCTGTTTCAGGAGCCAAACTTTGAAAACTACTGCCTTAAACTGACTATAAGGATAGTAGTTAATAATATGGGTTTGGGAGTTAGACAGCTCTGAATTCAAATCCTGTTCTGCCGCTGTGAAATTCTAGAAAAGCTGCCAAGCCCAGGCTTCCTTACCTGGAGAAAGGGAATTACAAACATTTTGTTTGTTCTGTTTTGGTTTGGTTTTGTGAGGACTGAATGAGATAATCTATGTGAAGTGCTTAGCACAGTGCCAGGCACATGGAGGTGACATTACAGATGTGAGCTCATGCTATTGATAATATTCTGCCTCTTAGAGCAAGGCCTCCAGTAACGCAGCCCACATGTTAGGGCAAAGACACCAAGCTTAAGGAATCTCTTTAAAGTTAAGAAGTCAGAGAAAATGTAGGAGAGAAGAATCAGTAAAACAAAGACCATGTGACTTCTATTCCTTAAGGCTTTCTGATGTCTTGGGAAATAGAAAAGAAAACAAGCAAAGATGTCTATTTTGTATTAAGCGGTGAGAAAGTCACTCTCCACCAAGAGATGCCTTAGGAAGATGGGATTGAAATGGGAATCCTGAACTGACCATTGGGGCTATTAGCATTTCACATGTAAATTCCAATAAAGTGTCAGATATGCAGAGGTGAGTGGACTTTTTTTCAAATGGGCTTTATAAGTAAAAGGATAAAGGTTACACAAACCAGGGAGAGCAGCATACAACGGACGGATGCAGCATTTTGTACAAGTGTCTTAGTCAGGGTTCTCCAGAGAAACAGAGCCAAAGGAGATAGATACATATTTATCTATGTAAATACATAGATAATATATTTTTGTCCCGTGCCTTATGCAATTATGGAGGCTAAGAAGTCCCAAGATCTGCAAGCTGGAGACCCAGGAAATCTGATGGTGTCTTTTGAAGTCCTGAGAGCTGGAGAGCTGTACTGCCAATGGTGTAGATTCCAGTCTCAGTCTCAGAGCCTGAGGACCAGGAGTGCTGAAGGCAGAAGAAGATTGACATTCAGCTCAAGCAGTCAGAGAGCAAATTTAACTTTCCTCTGCCTTTTTGTTCTATTCACACACTCAACAGATTGGATGAGTCCTGACTACAATGGGGAGGGCAATTTGCTTTCCTCAGTCTACCAATTCAATCTGATCTCTTCCAGAAACACCCTTCCAGGCATACCCAGAAATAAGTTTAACCAGCTATCTGGGAATCCCTTGGCCCAGTCAAGTTAACACATAAAATTAACCATCACAACATGAGACAGATATTTACAAAGATACTGTGTGCTGGGGCCAGTTACGAAGCAAGTAATGTTTATCATCCTGGAGCCAACCCACAACTGTCTTCATCTTATTTCTAGATTTTGATGGGCTCTTTGCTCAGTGGAGTGAATTGTAACTTTCTATCTCCTCAAGCTCTACCCCACTGGCAAAATAATTACTGAGAAAATATTTACAAAAATTAATTGCTAGCTAGTGTAAATTATATCTTAAACTATGACTACTCCCTAGGATAGCATTTTCGAAACTGTGTTTCCAGGGACTATGAATAGGTAATGGGTAGAACAGGCATTCTTGATGAAACACACAAATGTTCTTGTCAAGAACACCCAAGGGTCTCAGAAGTCCTGAAGTTTTTTTTAAAAACTCTGCTTAATTTTGATTAACTCAGTGGTGATTTTCCCTTTTTAAAAATTGTATCTGTATTTTAAAATATTTTCTATAATGAGTTAGTATTACTTTTAAAAGAAAATATGGATCAGATTTCATTAGAATAAAAAAGAATATAATTTAGGCCACCAAATGTAGCTTCTAGCTTTCTTCAATCTCCACCCTATTCTTCCTTTACTTCTGTGGGGGAACTAAGGACAGCATGATGTCAGATTGTAAAATAACAAATGCTTCATAAAATTTCCTTTTTGGAAAGATAACTGAATTAGGATAGTTTGTATAACCATTGAATGATTCAGATGCTTGCCCTTTTGGGAATCCCCTTCATCCCAGTTAAAGGAATGAAGCAACAAGCCATCTGTGCAATTAACTGTTCAACCTAATTACTCTAAAGAAGTGAGTCAGTCAAGTCCTGGGACATTCAAAACTTCCAGTGGACAGGGGTGCCACAGAATCTGGGAACCACATTCAACTTTTCTAAGCTTGAGCTTAGACAGCTGGTCAGAGATGTTATGGCTACATTTGTAGGCAACAACTCAGGGAACTGGCTTTTCCTGAGAAAGGAGATTTTCTCTCCAGATTGCTTTCAGAACAAACCGTAAAGGGATAACCCTATAACCTTTGAAAATCTTTATTCCTGGGAAGTGTTTAAAAATTTTCAAGTGGGGCATGGTGTGACCTATAGGCTATTCTTCTCGAAGAGTGAGCATTTGGTGTGTCTGATATCTTGAGGATAATCAAGGACCCAACACTCTTAGGTGAAATGCCTTTGGAGAGAAACTGAAGTCTGTTACAATTAGATTAGAAAGAAACACATGTTTGACATTCTAGAAAGCAAACTTAGGCTATTGAGTCCAACAGTGTGGGACAATGTTTCCAACTGGCAATGAAGAGGCTAAATGATGCTTGTCTCTCTTTCGTGGAAGTGAAATAGAATACTAACTGAGTAAGCATCACTCAGATAAGCAAAGTAAATTGGACGTCGGTCTCTAGTGGGTTTTGAGGTTGTGACCACACTTGGAGCTCCTGGAGGGGTGCCACTCCAGGTAACAACAGGCCATTTGGGCTTTCCTGAGCAGGGACCTTCAGGCAGAATAAATTCAAACTTAAGAAAAGTCGGGCAGAGGAGATACTGTGCTGACCTGCCCAGAACACTGATGATTTAATGACAAGAACTGGTAAGTGTAATTTTGGTTAAAATGTAATTCTTACTGGAAAAAAATGGCTTTTGTCTTAAACAATTTGGAAATTTAATGAAAAATTCAATATTCTTCATTCTTAAGTAGTCTGCCCTTCAGTATAAAACGGTCAAATATCCCCTACCAAAAAGAAGAACAAGGAGATAGAGGAAAAATGAGAGCTGGGCAAGGACCACACTGTCACTAATGGTACACTGAGCACCACTGCAGTGCCCATCCCATGCACCTGGCCAACAGCAATGGTGGAACCTAGTACCCAGCAAAGTGCATGCTGAGCTTTCTTCTGCCTCGTGGTACCTGAAGCAAGTTTCAGTGAGGCGTGTTCCCTCTCATTCCTTGGGACAAATTGTCCTAGTGAGAGAAAGCTCTAATACTCATGCACAAGACATTCCATGACAGTAACGATAACACTTACTCACATTTACATTTATATGTCTGGTCTTTTCTCAATCTGTTTCTCAGAAAGAAAACTCAAATACCGGACTGTCTGGTTTAAAACCAGACACATGGCAACCCTATTTACTAAAACTTTACTGCTGGGCACTGTGCTATTTGCTTTCACACATATTGTGTCTTATTCAATCCTTGTAATGGTTCTGTGAGTAAAGTAGGATTCCTATTTTACAGATGAGGAAGCTAAAGCTCAGAGAGGTTAAGTAGTGTGCTTACAGTCACCCAGACAGTTACTGGATATGGTACTGTGACCCTAGAATGTTTGACCTTACATTTCTTTATTTTTCTTTGATATTTGATGCATTGAAATGATTCAAGATTTCTTGAAATCTGTCATCAAGTTTTTCCTTGGTTGAAGTCTGGATATGGAACACTTCAAAACATTATAGCACACTTGGGATCTCAGAAAGTATGCTGTCTATGAAGTATTAGGAAAAGATTTGAAGAATGGCATCAATAATCAACTGTTAATAAATTTGAAAGAGCCACATTTTGCAAAAAAACAAAAAGAAATTCCACCAACAAGACCATGAAAGGCTGAAAGAATTACAGGCTTTGACAATGAATGGTGTCTCTATGGCTTGGTCAGGAGCCATCTCAGAGTCTCATCTTAGTAAGTTGCAAAATCTGCCCAATTGCTGTCACCTATTGGCTACTGGATACCTAGTTTGATTAGATTTTCAGGCTCTTTATTGTTTCCTTTTAAAACTTTCAAATGATTTTGTGCAATGAATGGAACCAGATGGAAATACACTGATACCTCTTTCATCTTCCTAAGCAAATGCCCAGGGAAATCATGTGACAGTTTTCCAATTGCAGATTTTTCCAATGGTGTGAATCTTTTAGGCCAGGATTCTTGGAGGTGTGAACCGATTTTTTCCCAAGAGACTTTTCACTGTCCCTTGCACTGACAAATTGGAGCTGCCTGTGAAGGTAGCATTTCACAACAAAACTTCAAGAACTATCAGCTGTATTACTGATACAAACTTGATGAATACGTCTCTCTTTCAATCTTGGGCAACAAAAAGTACTTCTGAAATAATGTTGTTTTAAAAAGTGTCTTTATTCATTTTAGAGTTGACTTATGGTTGTATATATAGCCATTTCTACTTTCAATTTAGCCAGAGGCATTTTTTCTTGAACTTCTGAAGATGATACAACTCCTAGATTTTACTGTCATAGTACCAGGTTGTGGGAACTCTTCCTTGACTTCACTTTAATAGGTGTGAAGAGTGCATGACTGTTCTACTTTTGGATTTGCACTCTGGACTGTTGAATTTGTACGCAGAGCACTGATGAAATTCTTGGCAGCATGAGTAGAAGCTGGTTTATCCACGATGATATGCAGGCTTTCTGGGGATGAGTATTTCCTTTTAGTAAGAACAGAGAGCCCGTCTATTAGAAGCTGCCCCCTAGTTTCTGAGGCACATGGAGCTAGACTAGGGTATTTTATTGGGTCATTAGAAATGTGACATTTGGATTGGCCAACAGGCTCAGAAATTCCCAAAATTGTAGGGTTGAGAAAAGGGTGCAGTTCTTGGTGGTGTAATACGCTCATCAGTCTGTGGATTCTTTTGATGAAATTTAAGTTCCTTAACAATAATTGATAGAGCAGATAATAAGCCCTTTTGCAAACAATCTGATGTGTTATCAAATGCCCTCATCTTAAATGAAACAAGAATAGTGAGGGGCTTTAGAAGAACATATGTTGTGCCTCACAGATGTTCAGGGACTCAGCTGGAATGTGTTTAGGGTAACTTTATCTTATATGCTTCAGAATACTAGAAGCCTCTCAGCATGTGTAAGTGGTGAGGACTCTTTAATTCACAAGAATAGAAATCCACCTCAAATAAACAAGAGCAACAAAGGAAACTTGCCGGGGTGTAGATCAGGGGAAGCCTAAGGCTGGAGCTGTCTTTGTAGGCTACAACAATCCAAATGATGTTGTTGGCTTTTTCTGTCTTTTACTTGCTCTTGCTTTTCTCCTTCAGCCCAAGGGCTTCCTTCTTTCATGTAGACAGCTTTGGAATTACATCATCCAGTTTAACAGTCCCATGAAGAACTAAAAAGAGCTCCATTCTCTCAGAGTCTTACATAAAATCTAAAAGGACTTCAATTTGTCCAGGAGTGTTATGTGCTCAACACAAGCTCACCATTTCAATAAATGTTTAAGACACTGGTTCAGGCAGTATGAAGAAATTGAAAAATATCCTTGATCTCCAACAAGAATGTAGAAGGTGTAGGACATGAACAAATATGTAATTTGAGGCAGCAGGTGATATATAGAGAAGAGACAACTAAAACAATGATGGAAATCAGACAGGTCAGCTGAATGTGATGCGAGCACTTTTTTTTTTTTTTTTTAACAGAGTCTTCCTCTGTCACCAGGCTGGAGTACAGTGGTGCGATGTTGGCTCACTGCAACCTCCGCTTCCTGGGTTCAAGCAATTCTCCCGTCTCAGCCTCCCGAGTAGCTGGGACCACAGGCACGTGCCACCACACCCGGATAATTTTTTGTATTTTAGTAGAGATGGGGTTTCACCATGTTGGTCAGGCTGGTCTCGAACTCCCGACCTCAGGTGATCCACCTGCCTCGCCCTCCCAAAGTGCTGGGTTTACAGGCGTGAGCCACTGCGCCTGGTCCCGCAAGCATTTTCATGAAGAAAAATATTTCATGTTTTTTGAAGAGTAGCTTCTATTTAGGTGAAAGAGAAGGAGAGGCAAGGGGAGAGTCATTCCAGGAAGAAGCCATGGTATAAAGATTGGCAAAGACGCAGGAAAAAGGGAAGAGTTAGGAGCTTGTTTTGAATAAAAGATAGATTTTATTTTAAAAAGAATTCTGAGCTAAAGTTAGTCAGAAATGTTGATATTAGATCATAGAAGACTTTAAGTTTTCAGCTTTAACCTAAATTATTTCCACTTTTTCCAGAAGGCTTTGTAGAGTCAGTGAAGATTTTAGAGCAAGCAGAGGCAGGATCAAGTAATTCATCAGAGTTTCGATGGCAGTGATAAGGAGGAAGGACTGGATGGAGAATCTACTTAACACAATTTTAAGAAATGAAACCTAACTATAGATAAATGGGGGACAGCAGGGCATCCTGAATGTGTGACTAGAAGGAATGAGATTGCTTTTTTTTTTTTTTTTTTTTTAGACATTCTCACTCTGTCCCCAGGCTGGAGTTCAGTGGCACAGTCTTGGCTCACTGTAGCCTCCAGCCCCAGGTTCAAGCAATTCTCCTGCCTCAGCCTCCCTAGTAGCTGGGACTATAGGCGTGCACCACAACATCCAGCTAATTTTTTGTATTTTTAGTGGAGATGGGGTTCGCCATCTTTTCCAGGCTGGTTTCAAACTCCTGACCTCAAGTGATCCGCCCCTTTCAGCCTCCCAAACTGCTGGGATTACAGGTGCAAGCCACCACGCCAGGCCAAGATTGCTCTTTTTACAGTAAAGTTCTAAGTCTCTTACACAGGGTTTTGGGTGATGGCTACAGATTGGAAGCCAATATCAAACTTTATGTGTATCACATGGCTCTGTCTTGTTTTCTATGCTCAGATCTATGTATTTTAACCAATGGCTGGAGATTTGCTTGTATGTCCCATCACCACCTCACACTCAATACCTCCTCTCGGCTCCTCTTTTTGTGAAGGCATCATTAGCAATTTAGGCGTGGTCATTCCTAGGAATAGATACTAACTTGGGTGAATCACAATAACTTCCTCTAACTCCAGCATTTTTATGTGGGTAGAAATCAAGTTAAAATGAGCATGCAGGACAAACTGAGAGGGGAGACGAGGCAGACAAATGTCATCTGTAGCCTTAGGGCCTGGATTCAGAGGCACAGGGCAGCCCACTCTCTGTGTAGGCCATGTGAGCCAGGTGGAATGAGCTAAAAGTCCCAATGCGGACAATCAGCAGACAGAAGCCCCAAATCTTTTGAGCAGTGGCTGGGTGGAGACTCTTCTTTCACCTCTAGTAGCTAAGACATGTCCAAACACAAGCCCCCATCCTGTAACTTAGAAGCCTCCACTAGGCTTCATCTGCGTCCATGTGTATTAATTTAAATACAGGTCAGCTGCTATAACCAAGACCCCAGAACAATAGTGACCCAAATCAGATAGAGTTTGATTTTTCTCAGGTAGTAATAGGAACATAAGCAGCCCAGGGCCGGTGTGGTCCCTCACAGTATCAGCCATTTAAGCTCCTTAACACACTATATCTCATGGTATCAGTGTGTGCATGGTCCCACCAGCAGGAAGAAGAGGGGCCCTCTAAGGGTGCAATCTCAAAGTTGTACACACTGCTCCCTCTCACATCCCATTGGTTAATACTTGGACAAATGCTACACAGAGCTAGAAATGCTACAGCTGTGTGTTCGGCTCATAACATAGCTGACATGTACATAGCGCTCCCTGGGAACCAAGCACTGTTCTAAGAGCTTTATACAAACTGACTTACAACAATTCTATGAGGTAAGCACAATTGTTATTCCCACTTTTCAGGTAGGGTAACTGAGGCACAGAGAGGTAGAATACCTCAGCAAGGTCATCAGATAGTAATTGATGGTGGTGAAATTCAGACCCTCACAGGCCGAATCCAAAATTTGTGATCTTGACTATTCTGCAATGCTGCCTCTAAAATCCAGGGTTTGGTTACTAAAGGAAGAGAGGGAGAATAAAAACTGGAGGACAACAGTTATCACTACTATTGCACTCCAGCATCCACATTTGTCACCCACAGTGATGGCTCCAAGCTTTGGGATTCTCTCCCTTGTCCCTCCATTCCTTCTAGTTTTCCAGCACACTCCTATTCACAACAGCCTACAGCCCCTGCCTCACATCCCTGCAGAAATGGCTACCATGGTAACTTCTGGTCTAACCTCCTGGCTTCCAACTTTTCCACACTCCAGCCTTCCAGATACCTCTTGGTCAAAAGAATCTGCCGCAAATACCACTTTTGTTCTGCCACGCCCCTCTTTAGAAATCCCCAGAGGAGAAGCACCTCTTAATTGGATCAATTTCCTTCTAAGCCTGGCTTTCAGGGCTCTTCATCATTTGGTTCCAAACATATATTTCAAACTTACAGATCTCAGGACCACACAAAACTCTCTACACCTTTCAGATTGATCTAATTATGCCATGTGTACTGAAACTCAGCTGTCTGGATAGAAAAGGAAGAGTCATCTATATATGGACACAGGCATTTTGCTTAAGTCATTGACCACTGAGAATGGCCATGCCTTGCCCCTGTTTGCTTGCCTGAAGTCTACCCACTCCAGCTTGGTCCTGTCTGCCTAGGGGGTAACTCAGAGTTCTGTACCGCTTGCACTGAGTGAGTATGCACTCAGTGACTCGCCTTCCAACACAGCGGTGCTCACTCCTCCCCGTCTTCACTGCTATTCCTCCTGCCTGGCCAATGGTGTTGACCGTCTTTCTGTGTATGTCACCTTGCATCTCATGGAGACAGAGGCCACGTTTTATCCTATTGTTACCCCCAACTGCACTGAGACACTCAATATACTTTGTTGATTGGCTGATAATTTGTGCTAAGTGGCTTCTTTAGTCACCCTTGAGAATCCCTATAAGTAACATAACTTGAAAAACAATTGTCCAGCTAGTGGACAATTATGCTACATTAGCAGGCAGGATTGCCTAATGTCAAAAGTAAGAAACTAAGAATCTTTACCCTTTTTCTCTGCTGTGGATGTGCATTGTCCATCTTAGATCAGTTAGAAAATGTATAGTTTTAGAAGAATATTTGATCCTCGGAAGGACACCTTCCTGTATTTTGTATAAATAAAAGTATTCAATATCTCCTCAATTACTTGCAGATATCTTTGAGCTCAAATTGAACATTAGCTATTTCTTCTCAAGCATCAACTTTAACATAGAGGGAAGGAAGCCAATGGGCATGAATGGAAGAGCTTGATTTCAGAAAGGATGGGATTATGTGCTACTGGAATGAAGGAGGAGGAATGTGCTTTTTAAAGGGACACCTTTCAGAACCCTTGTTTGTGCGCTTGGCTCCAGAGTAAGAGGGAAGAGGTGGTGACAAGAATATATTTTAAAGCCAGCCAGGGCGTTGTTAGCTTGTCTTAGACTTCTGAGCTCTTAGAGTGTTTGTTCAGGAGGTGGTTTCCAAGGTTTTACAACTTTGCTAAAAACATTTGGTCTCCTCTTTAGATCTATTCGGCTGATATCATTTTTAGTGACTTCCGAGGCAGCATTGTTGCTAAGAATTGATACAGCAATGAATCTTTACTAGTGCCCATCAAAACTGGACTTTTGTATTGCACATTTTACTTTGGCTATTTTTTTGTCTTTTTTAGAAATTCCCTGGAAACCAGCTTTGTCTTGTCAATTGAATAACAAGCACGGAATTTATATAATCACTACCTTGTCACAGTACAACTGATTTGCATCTTCTGTTTAAATGCAAATTGTCCATCCTTCAGTTCAATGACATTTTCCTCTCTTTAAAGGAACAGCAGTAAAGCGACTTGTAGACATGACTGTTTATTTAGCTTGGCTTCTCTCTTTGATCTCATGTTAACATACCTTAATGGCAGGTAATGATTGATAATAGAGTATTGTAAAGTTCAGGTAATAAATACTGCTTAACTCATAATAATGCTGAATAATGTACTTTTTATGACTTGGTTTGATGGAAAATTTCCTTGTCAGCTTGGTCTAATTGTCCAAACAAAACCACCCATTACTTGAAGAAATACATGTCCACCCTAGACACATTAATTAGGGTCATGGCTGGGCTGCACGAAGGAATATAGTAACACTTTAGTTATCTTTAAATGTAATCTTTGGACAGTCTTACTAATGCCAAACTCAGGTTTAATGAGGAACTCTTGTTTACACTTGCCCTTTCAGGCTCATGGGCCTAGGTTGAAATCTCTGGTGATGGCTGTAGCCACATGTACACACACTGGGGTCTTTTCTTTGAGGTTACCAGAAATCATCAATTCTAGTGGTTTGAACATTGAAAGTCACAACAGGAGGTTATCTTTATCTTGGCACAGGGGGTGAGGAGATTTCTATGAAGAGAAAAAGTAATATCTTTTTAATTGTTTATGACTGGATATCTGAAAACAGTAAGCATCAGCTAGTATTGAGTTTAGAGTGAAAAGGGGATTTGGTATCTTGGCAGTGACAAGCTCAGGTGCTGTACATTAAAGTATTTAGCCAAGTCCTACTTGCCCAAGTGTGGAATTTCCACAATGTTTCATTATCTTGGAAGTCCCAGGAATATTCCAGAGAATACAGTACAATAGAAACCCAGGAATCCCATTTACATTAGCAATAAAATAAAATAAAATAAAATACTTAAGAACAAATTTAACCAAGAAGGTGAAAGATCTATACACTGAAAATTATAATATACTGGTAAAAGAAACTGAAGAAGACACAAATAAATAGAAAGATTTTCCATGTTTATTGATTGGAAGAATTAATATTGTTAAAATGTCCATACTACCCAAAGCAATCCTTAAAGTCAGTGCAATCCCTATTAAAATTCAAATGACCATTTTTTTTGTAGAAATAGAGAAAATGATACTAAAAGTCTTATGGAACCACAAAAGATCTCAGATAGCCAAAGGAATCTTTCAGCAAAAAGCACAAAGCTGGAGACATCTCAAAATTTGCTACAAAACTGTAATAATCAAAACAGGAAAATACTGGGAAAAAACAGACATAGAGACCAATGGAACAGAATAGAGAGCCTAGAAATAAATCTACACATCAACAGTCAACTACAAGCAACTTTGACAAAGGTGACAAGAACAAATATGAGGAAAGGATAACACCTTCAATAAATGGTGTTGGGAAAATTGGATACCACATGCAAAAGAATAAAATACGACCCTTATCTTACCCCATAAGAAACACAAAGTTAAAATGGATTAAAGATTTAAAGGACTGAAACTGTAAAACTACTAGAAGAAAACACAGGGAAAGTCTCCATGACATTGGTCTGGGCAATAATTTTTTGGTTGTGACCACAAAAGCATAGGCACCAAAAGCAAAAACAGACAAATAAGATTGCATCAAACTAAAAAGCTTCTGCACTGCCAAAGAAACAATCAACAGAGCGAGGAGACATCCTATGGAATGGGAGAAAATATTTGCAAACCATACATCTGATAAGGGACTCATATCAAAAATATATATGGAACTTGAACAAGTCAATAACAAGAAAACAAATAGCCCAATTTTTAAAATGGGCAAAGGATCCGAATAGACATTTTTCAAAAGAAGACATAAAAATGATCAATGGGTAAATGAAAAAATGCTCAACATTATTAATCATCAGGGAAATGCAAATTACAGCAATGAGATATCACCTCACACGTGTTAGAATGGCTTCTATCAAAAAGATGAAATGTAAGTGCTGGCAAGGATGTGGAGAAGAGGGAACCCTCATATATTGTTTCCAGGAATGTACATTAGTACAGTCATTATGGAAAACAGTATGGAGTGATATGGTTTGGCTGTGTCCCCATCCAAATCTCATCTTGAATTATAGCTCCCATAATCCCCACATGTCATGGGAGGGACCTGTTGGGGGGTAATTGAATCATGGGGGCAGGTTTTTCCCATGCGGTTCTCATGATAGTGAATAAGTGAGAATAAGTCTCATGAGATCTGTTGGTTTTATCAAGGGCAGTTCTCCTGCACACACTCTCTTGCCGGCCACCAAGTAAGATGTGCTTTTACTCCTCCTTTGCCTTCCACCATGATTGTGAGGCCTCCCTAGCCATGTGAAACTGTGAGTCCATTAAACTTCTTTTTCTTTATAAATTACCCAGTCTTGGGTATTTCTTCACAGCACTAAGAAAATGGACTAATACAGGAGGTTTCCCCCCAAATTAAAAATAACTAGCATATGATCCAGAAATTTCATTTCTGAATATATATCCAAAGGAAATGAAATCAGTATTTTGAAGATACATCTGCATTCATTTCATTTGAAATGTTCATTTTAGCATTGTTTATAATAGTCCAGATATGGAAGCAACCTAACTGTTCAACAATGAATGACTGGATAAGGAAACTGTGGTATATATGCATGACGGAATACTATTCAGCCTTTATAAAGAAGGAAATCTTGCTGGGTGAGGTGTTCCCACCTGTAACCCCAGCTATTTGGGAGGCTGAGGTGGAAGGATTGCTTGAGACCAAGCATTGGAGGCTGCAGTGAGCTATGATGGCACCACTGCACACCAGCCTGGATGACAGAGCAAGATCCTGTCTCTAAAAATAATTTTGTAGAGAATAAAGAATTCCTTTTATTTGCAAGAACATGTATGAACCTGGAAGGCATTATGCTAAGTGAAATCAGCCAGGCACAGAAAGAAAAATACTGCATGATCACATTTACATGTGGAATCCAAAAATGTCACCACTTAGAAGTAGAGAGTAGAATGGTGTTTACTGGGGTCTGGAGTGAGTATGGTTGGACAGATGCTGGTCAAATGATACAAAGTTTCAGTCGGACAAAAGAAATAAGTTTTAGAGATCTATTGTATAGCACGGTGACTATAGCTAATAATAATGTCTTGTATACTTAAAAATTGCTAAGAGTAGATTTTAAATATCCTCAACACAAAAAAATGGTAAGAAGGTGAGATGATGAGTATGTTAATTAGCTTGATTTAATCATTCTAAAATGTCTACACATATCAAAAATCACATTGTGTACCCCATAAATATATAAAATTTAAAAAGAAAAAATAAAATAAAAGATATTTGCTGGCCAGTTTGGGGCAAAAAAGACAAAGAACTTCAGGAGATGGCCGTGTGGGCTTTTAACAAATGACCAATGTAAAATCCAAGGTTTAATCAGGTCTTTGAGAAAAGGCGCTTGATTTTAAAGTTTGGAAATGATTCCATTCATGATTCCAAAGAATAACAGTTACCAGACTCAATTCAGGAGCTAGTTTCCTATGTATTATAAAAAAAGAGGATGTGTTTAATCTTTCAGATTTGAGCCAAATTGTCATCTTGTTGAAGATAGGTTCATATCTCATTTAATACCCACATTTTTAAGGAAACTCACAAGAAACTCACAATGGGAAAAATTCATTTCCATATTGTCGTAATCACATCATTTTCTTTCCTGACAAATCTCTGTAAAGGACTTGTTCTTTAGCTGTTATACACTTATAGTTTTCACTGTCATTAGGTACCCAGAATGGCTCAATTTGGTGAGTAATATTATCCACTTCACACATATTACTTGCTGCCTATCATGAGTCTTAATTTTTTTAAGAGTAGGCTATTTCTTATTGGCTTTAAAAAAAAATCTGTTTCTCCTTAACAATTTTGCCCTTTTATCCTGATGATTCACTGAATGTTTTACTTTAGTCTGTTTGGACTGAAATTTTTGGAAGACTATAAAATAAAAAATGCCATTTTTAGAACTTTGGTCTACAGATTTATGCAAAGATTGGGGTCTTGATGAGTGTATTGGTCTGTTCTCACATTGCTATAAAGAAATACCTGAGACTGGGTAATTTATAAAGAAAAGAGTTTTAATTGGCTCTATGATTCTGCAGGGTGTATAGGAAGCATGATGCTGGCATCTGCTCAGCTCCTGGGGAGACCTCAGGAAATTTACAATCATGGCAGAAGGCAAAGGGGGTGCCAGAGGTGAAGGGAGAGCAGGCTCCTCACATGGCCAGAGTAAGAGCAAGAGAGACCTCAAGGGTGGAGGTGCCACACACTTTTAAACAACCAGATCTCACAAGAATTCACTCACTATCACAAGAACAGCACCAAGAGGATGGTGCTAAACCATTCATGAGAAAGCTACCCCCATGATCCAGTCACCTCCCATCAGACCCTACATCCAACACTGGGGATTACAATTCTGTATGAGATTTGGGTGGGGACACAAATCCAAACTGTATCAATGGGATTAATTTGCTTGCTTCTTTTCATTAAAAACATAAGTACTTTTTTTCATTGTTAAACATGTAAATGTATGCCTAAAAAGCTCACAGCAGTTAACATGCTTTGGACTTCAGAAAATAATCCAAGAACTGCATGCACCAAACAATAGGCACATTGCAAATGTCACTGCCAATCAACTGCTTTCTCTTTCCTGATGGAGGCATGCTGATGTTTGGTGAGGCTCCCCAATTGACATTTGTCTCATAAGTTTTTAAGTCAAACTAATGCGAGAGGAATGGCCACTTGACCACTATATACCTGGATTATATTTATCTTTTCTAATTTTTTATTAGTTTAAATAAAAATTGTCTTTGGAATTCTTATTTATATAATCTATTTCAAAAGGCATTCATTTTAGCTGTATATTAATATCCTTAAATAGACATATTTAAACAACATAGAGATTGTTAGCACAGGTGTTCTCAACCTCAACCCTGGCTGTATGGTAGAATCACCAGTGATGATATTTTTAAAATATTGAGATCCCAGGCCCTCCTGAAAAAAGTAAATTAGAATCTCAGATTTGGGGCTCTGATTTTATGCAGGTATGTTTTCAAACCTCCCTAGGTGGTTCTAACATGTAGATCAGGGGTTTAAAACCCTGGATTGGCTGCAGTGTTTTTAAAATCACCGTCCGAGAGAACCCCCGTGCAGAGTGACCTTGAGTACTTGTTAAATTACTATTGAATGCCTAGATTGGAAATAGTGAGATCTGTAAGTTACAACACTTGCCCTTAGGGATCTCACAGAATAATAAGGTAAACTACCAAAAAGTCATTACTACAATGCACTATAGGAAATGCTGTAATAGTAATAAAAGCAAGGATTTATGAGGATGAGTGGACGCTAAAGCCCAAGCTCTACCTAGTTCCCAAAGCCTCTGGGCAGAGAGAGATGCAGGGCTAAAAGTCTTAAGTTAATGTCATCTTAAGATGAATTGTGTCCTTCCAAACTTATCCTGGTTTTTGTTTTTTTCATACTTTTGTCTAAACCACCCCTCCTTGTCATGGTCTTGTCCATATCTAGATTCTTTATTCCCTTATTATCAATCACTAATCATGATAATTCTCTATCACTTTATTTAGCTTACTTCTAAAGTAAATACTCTTGCAGTACTGTTCTAGGATTCTGGCAGCTGGCACAAATCAAAAATTGTTGAGTTTTGTGCCACTGGCATATCTAAACTATATTATAATTCTTATGTGGTCCCACTGAAATGTCAATAGGTTATGAATATCCACAAAATTCTGGTTTGCAGTAACTTCTCTTACAAAAAATAATGTGGCAGGCTGGGCGCGGTGGCTCACGCTTGTAATCCCAGCACTTTGGGAGGCTGAGGTGGGCGGATCACGAGGTCAGGAGATCGAGACCACGATGAAACCCCGTCTCTACTAAAAATACAAAAAATTAGCCGGGCGTGGTGGCGGGCGCCTGTAGTCCCAGCTACTCAGGAGGCTGAGGCAGGAGAATGGCGTGAACCCGGGAGGCAGAGCTTGCAGCGAGCCGAGATCGCGCCACTGCACTCCAGCCTGGGCGACAGAGCGAGACTCTGTCTCAAAAACAAAAACAAAAACAAAAACAAAACAAGACTCTGCAGCCCTGGGGCTGGTCTTCTCCCACTTGAGTCCACTCCCCCTTTTCAGCCTTTTGAGTTTCGTTAACACTCTTCCCTTTCCTCTTTTCCAGCTGCTCCCTCTATCTGTGGAGAGATACAGACCTACAGACATTTAACTGTGAAAAACGTAAAAGCAGGCAGAGTGGGAAAAGACTGGCAAAGAGAAACACAGATGGAGGTGAGGAGTTAATAGTAAAGACAGAGGAGAGAGACACGCTGACCACAGGCCTCTAACAGCCATCTTTCAACATGCATGCCGTGGTTGTTTATCCTGTGGTCAGACGACATGTCATGTGGCATGCAAGTCACTTTAAGCCCTGACATCTGAAAGATTCCTACATTGCAAAGGAGGGTTAGCAATAAAGAATAGCGTTGTCCGCTTTCTTGCAATGAGATGAAGACAATTTTGGAAGCTCCTTAGGAAACTTCTAAACAGACAAGCTTTTCCCTTTTCTTTGTTATGTTTCCCACTGTCAGACTCTGTGCATCTACAATCTTAGTTTATATTCCTAGCAAGAACAAAGCTGTATTTGACTTCCTTCTGTAGACATTATCACTGCATTGTTAATAAAGAAGGGAAGAAATAAGCTCAGAAGCTCAGAAAACACTCGATGGGTGAGTGGAACACGAGACACTGCAGGCAGAAATGAGCAAATTTCAAAAGAAAATCTTTCTGCAGGTGCATTACTTAGAATTACCTTCAAATGTGAGTGACAAACAACCCAGGATAACAGTGGTTTAGACGAGATTGAATTTTATTTCTCTCTCATGTAGAAGTGCAGGTAGGTGGTCTGGGGCTGATATGGTGATATGGTGTTCCACACACCTTGTTTCTTTTCTGTGAGGCTGAGACATGTAGTTTTGACCACCTCATGCTTCAAAATGCTAGCATCTGCATGCTAAGGAATAGGATGAAAAAAGCAATTAAAGAGAGGAAGAGAGGAAGAGAAAAAGGGCACATGTGTGCTGTCCTCTCAGGAAGGTTTCTGGAACAACTATACAACCTTCTATTTACATCCCATTGGCCAGAACTCACACAGTCATACCTCGCTGCAGGAGAGTCTGAAAAAAACAATCTTTATTCTGGGAAGCCGTTTGTTCAGTCAAAACCTGAGCTCATTTACTATGGTAGAATGGGACAACTGATATGAGGGAGGATGCCGTAGACTGTACAATCCTCACAAAAATGTTAGGCCCCTCATTTGCCACTAACGTCATATTCAGCCCTGTGATTTGCTTTAGACAGTGAGATAAAAGGCAAAGCTTTAAGAGCTGAGTGACAGTTTACCATGTCCTCTTTCTCCTGTGCCCTGAGATTGGCAACATGTCAGAGGTTGTTCGGCCACTCGGGTCCTGGATATGATGACGTGAAGCACAGCTGCCGCTAACCTATCACAGATATGAGACACCAGTGGAAAATAGAGCTTTGTGATCGGAAGCCACTGAGATTTGGGGACATTTGTTACTGCAGCATAACCGAACTCAGTGATTCTCAAAGTGCAATTCCTAAACCATTAGCATCAGCATCACCAGGGAATTGGTTAGAATGCAAATTCTCAGCCTCATCCTGGACTTACTGAATTAGAAACATGAGCAGCACCCAGCAGTCAGTGGTTTAACAAGTCCTTCCTTCTTAAACCAAGGGAGATTCTAAATTGGGCTAAAGTGTGACAGCCGTGCTCTGGCCTATTTAGACAGATGCAGGGAGGACTGACTATCTCTATCACCCATGAAGGTAAAAACAGGGAGAAGGGGTTGCCATCTATTCCTCCAGAGAGGAGAGAGAGAAGCAGCCGATTCAGTGACTACAACAGGGGAAGTGGCATCTTCCTGTCATTTGGTGTGACCTTAGCCCTAAAGGAAGAGACCACAGCTACAGAAGTTATGAATCACAACTCTTCATTCCAGTGAGAAAATCAGTTATTGCAAGAAGAGAAACAGTTGCTGCCATAGGCTTGAAGCTGCAGGAGTGGAGCCATACCTTAGAAATCTATGTCTTACTTCTTTGACCTTATGGCATCCTATGGTTATAGCTGGAGTGCACACAAAGCACTAAAACAACATATCTTGAACATGAAAGTAACTTGCCCTATTAAATGGCCTATATCTGACTTTTTCCAGACAACACCGCCTCAAGACAGTTGAGACACCCTAGGTTGTTCCAAAACATGGCTGACATGTGGGTCAGTGTACAGTGTCTGCATCCTGCTGAGAGCAGGATCTGAGGCTGGCTCCAGAAATTGCCAGGGTGTGGCTCTGCAGGGCTGGAAATGAGCAATGGATACATCCTCACAGAAAGCCTTTGGTGCCCATTTTCCACTCCCTGTCAGAACGTCCACATTGTCTGGATTACTCTGATCTATCAAGCAGACCTCCATGCTCTAGATGTTTTCTAACTATCCACCTTCCTCCCACTTCTCACTCTCTCAAGACTCCAGGTGAGGAGTCATGAGAGAAATAGGCTGAAACCAAGACGTATGCTGCGTGTGGCTCTTCTAGATGTAGGGTTTTCTCAACCCTGCCAACCTGTAAGTGTGAGTGCCCTCTGCACAGGTGTTAGGAGATGTTCACAGCAATAAGCCTCCCATAGACCACGATGGGAAATCCAGTCAAAGCAGGGTGTGGTGCTTGAGCCCAGAAACCTTGGCATGTGGAGGAGAGGTGGCACTGATATCCCTCCTCACTCCAGGCAAGTGACTGTATTTCCTCCTCTGAGTTTGTGAGAAATTCAGGTTTGAAAAAAAATACCAAATAACCCTAATGAGGCGGCAATTTACCTTGAATCGGCAAAATTCTACATACATTTGCCTCACAGTGTGAACCAAGCAAACCTCTCCATTTTGTGAAGGAGCAAGCACCTCATTTGCTGCCTTGGGCTGAATAGTTGCCATATTTAAAAGAACAAACACAATTTCCCCAGGATACAACATTTCATGTGCTACGGTCAGTTTTCAGGCTAAGCTTTTCTATTAGTTATCTGGCATTTTCCTTAGAGCCCACAAGGAACCCGCACTGTCTCCATCCTACTGAATGCTCCTTGCAAAGAAGCCGAATGTCCTGAACACCATGGGGGAAAAACACAGAGGAAACAGCTCCGGGCCTGACCCCTGAGCCTCTGTCCAAAGACATCTCCAGGGCAGTTGCAGGGCCCAGAACAAATCATCCCCACCATCCCCTGATATTTTTCTATAAAGGAAAATCAGATTTGAGGGAATGTCAAGGGAAGTAATGAAGGGGGCAGAAAACCAGAAGACGTCACACAAGCACATCATGAGGTTGACAGTGGGAACAAAGGAAGCTGGGCCAAAGGCAGGGAAGGAACCCAAACCCAGCGTCTCTTCTGCCTGTGGGTCTGAGAACTCCCAGGGTCTTCTGTTTAACACTGGTTACTCGGCCTTGACAGTGAATTTTAAACCTTTATTTTAGGTCCTTTCTTTCCTTGGGAACAAACGGTGTTGCTCTAAACTATTTGGTAGTTGTGGGAAGACTAAGACAAGACAAAGGCAAGCAGCTTCTTGAAATTTCTGCCTGCCGAAGGTATTGTATGTTGAGACCGAGGTGGGAGCCGGGGGCACGTGTTGGCTTACTTGGCTTTATTGGGATGAGTTCATAGAAATTTCTGGACTCTGGGGCTGATGAGCCAACAGAGGAGAGGTTCCTCCTGGAATTCTGAGGTGAAAGAGATCCTCCAAGCTGCTCCGTTTTGGTGTGGCTTGCTGCAGTGACCTACCCAATTAAGCATGGCCATGCTCTGGAAAGGGCTCCCCACAGCTGGCTGATGCCCCTACATGTCTGACCTCTTGCCAGCATGCTCCCCATGTATCCCTGCCCTTTTCTCCACCCAGGTTTCTATATCCCTATCTCTTCTTGGACTGATGTCTACTCACGCTTACAGGCAATTTTTTTGGGCATTTCTCAATTGATAACCTAGGCTGAACAACTGCAGTGACCTCTGTCACCGCCATGATTTTCTGCAGCTCACATGGATGATTTAAAAACTACATACCCGGGCGGGGCACAGTGACCCATGCCTGTAATCCCAGCACTTTGGGAGGCTGAGATGGGCCGGTCACGAGGTCAGGAGATCAGGACCATCCTGGCTAACACGGTGAAACCCGTCTCTACTAAAAATCCAAAAAAATTAGCAGAGCGTGGTGGCGGGCACCTGTAGTCCCAGCTACTCGGGAGGCTGAGGCAGGAGAATGGTGGTGTGAACCCAGGAGGCAGAACTTGCAGTGAGCTGAGATCACGCCACTGCACTCCAGCCTGGGCGACAGAGGGAGACTCCATCTCAAAAAAACAAACAAACAAACAAAACACTACGTACCCGACCAAGTGCAGAGGCTCACACCTGTAATCCCAGCATTTTGGGAGCCTGAGACAGGAAAATCACTTGAGGCCAGGAGTTTGAGACCTTGTCTCTACAAAAATAAACTTAACAAATGTTTTAAACTATACATGTATTCTAATAAAGGCAAATTATTTTCTATTTCTTAATGTTTATATTTACAGTCAAAGCTTTTATAGCACCACAAAGGTAGAATTCAGCTAAAGATACTCGCCTCCCATCTCCATCCCCACTAACCTCCCCCAGCCCAACTCTTCTGTCCTAATAGGTTCGGATCAGTTCCCATGCCTGGGAGGGGTGTGGGTGGCTTCCTTCCACAGCATTGTGCTCAGTCCTATGGTGAAACCCTCAATCTAGCCTCCACCTTGCCTTCTGGCTGCATTGTATTTTCTACTAGAAGAAAGTGCATGCTACCATTAGAAGCTGTGCTGCCCAGGCCACTTCCGCTTGCAGGAAGAGTGAACATTTTTGCATGGTCCCTACCCTGTGAGTAAGATCTCTGCCCCGTCTTCTTCCCAGCCTTGGACCATTACCCCTGGTTGCTCCGGATGTTCTGGCTCAGAACTGCACTGAGGTGCGCTTTGTCCTCCCTTTGACATTTTCTTCTCTCCTATTCTATCTCACTTTTCCCACCTTTTTTGTCTCTCTGCCTCATTTTCCTGTCCCTCGGTAAGCTATTTCTCACTTCCTGTCTTCCTCTTCTTCCAGGTCATTCCCCCCCTTATTAAAAATGTTATCATTAAGTAAAAAACGTAAAGAAAATGTTATCATTAAGCAAAGAACAGTAAATAGGAGAAAGTTTCCAAACAGTGAATTTTATTTGTAAGAAGTCCGTATTACTAGCTGTGAGTCTAATTGATTTTATTTCTGATTTTTTATTTTGAAAAATTTCAAACCAACTAGAAAATTGCCACAGTGGCACAAGGAACACACATACAGCCCTTGCCTATGTTGATCAGTTGTAAACATTTTGCCACATTTGTCTTCTCTTTGTGTATTTATTTTCATTATTTTTATCTTGCTGAAATATTTAAGAGAATATTGCAGATATCATAACCCCTTATTCCTAAATACTTTCAACATGTATTTCTTAAGAACAAAAACATTCTCTTGTATAACCACAATATGATTATCAAATGAAGAAAATCTAATAGTGGTACAATACTATTATCTAATGATCTAGCCCTGTGCATCTATTTAAATATTTGAAGGAAGAATTTGCATTTGGCTTTGGTTTACGTAATCTGAAATAGGATTTTATTGCAATTTTACCAAAATCCACCTCAAGAGGAATGGGTAGTGGCCTCAAGGAAGTGCTTTTTACCCCTTATTTCTTAATTTATTTCACTACAAGGTACAGATAACACCAACAGTATCTATAAACCAAAGGCATTTAGTTGATAAAATGTATTTTCAGCATGTTAAAATAATTCAAAATGTATCCAGGCACCTATTCTATACTCACAAAAACCAGTGCCTAATTTGGAGATAACTTCCACAGACTTTACATGATATTTTGATACAAATTAATTTTATGAGGACTCATATTAAGGAGCATAACCAATCTAGCTTTTTCCACAAATTTATTCACACTAGGTAACCCATTCAGAACAAGAACCAAGATGATGTTGAATTGGAACTGATAGCTGTTTATTGTGTTTTAAAGGGAGAGATGTGTGCTTATACCATACATATGTCAACAAGCAAGTGTACAACGTGCAACATTGTTGGTTTAAGAGTATCTGTATTCCTGAATCCCAGACAAACAGCTCTGCCTGACAACAGCTGAAGTCCAAAGTTCGACCCGAGATTGATTGTACCAACATGATTGGAATAAACCAAAAAAGAGATGCCTTCCTGGTGACTCACCAAACCCAAACTGATGCTTCTGGAATTTGTACCTTTCCCAGTTTGGTTGTTTTCCTGCAACATTAAGAGGCTATCCAGTCTCTTGCCAAAAGGGATTTGTCCTTTTTATCTAGTCAGAAGAGTGCTTCAGCTATTTGCATTTCTGAATTGCTTAGCTGCCCAAGCATGCTCGGTGTGTGCTGTTTGAAATGTGTCATTGAGGCACGTGACTGCTGTTCTCAAGCTGATGTTGGACTTTCTCCAACAAATATGGATTATGTTAAAGTCGGTTCTGAATTGACGAGGATATGTTAATAACTCCCAGATGGGCATCTCTGTGCTCTCCAGCAGGGAAATGCAAGCAGTCCATGGCAGGAGCAAGTGTTTGGCAGGTCCATCATTCCGTCATTAAAGGCCACATTATTACTTACAACTGTGCTTGCATGACAATGGCTGCGATGAGCCCAGCCTGGCAGTAATGAGCACTAGGAATCTGCTTTCAGGTAGATTGTTTTCCAGGTAGTGAAAAATATTTTGTTTGAAATTTCCCTCTTCCTATTGCCAAATAAGAAATTCAAAATGAATCAAAGGGGCAAGGTGGGAGGTGGAGGGGGGTCTATGCTGTTCCTTAGAGACCAGGACAAGGCAAAGGTGTATGCCCAGGGATATATGCTCAGTAACCCTCATGCCAAACAGCCTGAGCTGTGTCCCTCTGTGCCTAATTCCTGCCCTAGCAAGTTCCAGTTGGAACAATTATTTACGTTAGGGTTGTTTACGATGCGATTGCGGTTTCCATTCGAAGGCAAAGTTTCTTTGTCTTTGGTCCTTAAGCTACGATGTACGATTGTTTCGCAGTTGTCTTTTTTAAAAAAGAAATGAAAAATGTGAATCTCCTATAATTGTATTGCCAGTCCAGAAGGAAACTGAGTACATTTGATGTTAAATTCCAATGTGACAAGTGTTACATAGGAGTATGCAGTCCATGCATGATGTGGTTAACACAATTAATTGGGACAAAATTAGACATTAAGATGAAAGGGAAAAATTTGACCCAAAAAATCATTTACAGAACTGGGTATAAATTTGCCATATTTTAGTAGAGTGGCAAGGGGCAGCAGGGTCTCCATTTGCAAAGTAAATGTTGCATGTGCATTGCTTTCATTTAGAATGTAAAATAATCTTTCATCCCAAAATATATGTTGTGATGAGAATGCCGAGAACGATAAAAAGTAATTGAAAACATTCGATTGCAAATGATGCGCTTTCTCCTTTGCTTTGGCTCTCTTTTTCAATAGCAAGCAATTCAGCCACAGAGAGTCCCCTTACTTTACAGTCAGGTAACTGGATTTTATGATGTCATTTCATCTGCATAGGCATATCGATATGTTCTTTTTTTTTTTTTTTTTCCAGCAGCTCCAAGGAATTTAAAAGTATAAAACCACATCTGCCAATAACATTATGACGAACCATTTAGGATTTGGTTTTTTACAAGGCAGCAGCACTAAATGTCATCAATTCCCAGCATGCACTGGTATATTTTTAATGCTAACAGTCAGGATTTTAAAACATTTCATTTTAAGTCGTTTAAAAATATCTAAAGATCAGCAAAAGATTTCACAGAGCTTCTGCATTGAGGCCTTCCTGAAGAGGGTTTATATGTTTGTGGGACCATGAGTTAACAGTTTGGATATTCCAGAAGGGTGGAAAAAAGATAATCCAGTTTACATGGTTTACTGTAAGAGATGGCGGCAAGGGCTCCCCATAGACCGGCGCCCTCTTTGGACTATTTGCCCAGGGGAAGAAGAATATTGCCAAAACCTGGATGCAAACTACCCCAGTCCTCTATGTGTTACAACATTATCCTTCCTTATGTGTGAATATCATGAAGTATCTATAGTCTGATAGTTCACACAACCTTGAGAGGTTGTATGTTTATTAAAAATACTTTCAGCTCACCCTCACATTGAGCAATGCAAAAGGCAGCCCAGTGGATTTGGATCCACTAACTCCAGGTCACAATTGTTAGGCTCCCTTGACTGAGCTTGCCCAAGCAATAAAAAGGGAGGGATTTTCGCTTAAAGGCACTTAAAAGACAATTTTGCTTAAATTGACCCTGGGTATTTCTTTCCTTTCTTTTCTTTTCTTTTTTTTTTTTAATACTTTAAGTTCTGGGATACATGTGCAGAACATGCACATTTGTTACATAGGTATACATGTGCCATTGTGGTTTGCTGCACTCATCAACCTGTCATCTACATTAGATATTTCTCCTAATGCTATCCCTCCCCTTGCTCCCCACCCCCAACAGGCCCTGGTATATGATGTTCCCCTCCCTGTGCCCATATGTTCTCACTGTTCAACTCCCACTTATGAGTGAAAACATGTGGTGTTTGGCTTTCTGTTCTTGTGTTAGTTTGCTGAGAATGATGGTTTCCAGCTTCATCCATGTCCCTGCAAAGGACATGAACTCATTCCTTTTTATGGCTGCATAGTATTCCATGGTGTATATGGGCCACATTTTCTTTATCCAGTCTATCATTGATGGACATTTGGGTTGGTTCCAAGTCTTTGCTATTGTGAATAGTGCTGCAATAAACATACATGTGCATGTGACTTTATAGTAGGATGATTTATAATCCTTTGGGTATATACCCAGTAATGGAATTGCTGGGTCAAATGGTGTTTATAGTTCTAGATCCTTGAGGAATCTCCACACTGTTTTCCACAATGGTTGAACTAATTTACACTCCCACTAACAGTGTAAAAGCATTTCTATTTCTCCACATCTCCAGCATCTGTTGTTTCCTGACTTTTTAATGATTGCCATTCTAACTGGCATTAGATGGTATCTCATTGTGGTTTTGATTTGCATTTCTCTAATGACCAGTGATGATGAGCTTTTTTTTCATGTTTGTTGGACACATAAATGTCTTCTTTTGAGGAGTGTCTGTTCATATCCTTCACCCACTTTTTGATGGGGTTGTTTTTTTCTTGTAAATTTGTTTAAGTTCATTGTAGATGCTGGATATTAGCCCTTTGTCAGATAGATAGATTGCAAAAATTTTCTCCCATTCTGTAGGTTGCCTGTTCACTCGGATGATAGTTTCTTTTGCTGTGCAGAAGCTCTTTAGCTTAATTAGATCCCATTTGTCAATTCTGGCTTTTGTTTTCATTGCTTTTGTTGTTTTAGTCATCAAGTCTTTGCCCATGCCTATGTCCTGAATGATATTGCCTAGGTTTTCTTCTACGCTTTTTATGGCTTTAGGTCTTACGTATAAATCTTTGATCCATCTTGAGTTAATTTTTTTATAAGGTATAAGGAAGGGGTCCAGTTTCAGTTTTCTGCATATGGCTAGCCAGTTTTCCCAACACCATTTATTAAATAGGGAATTCTTTCCCCATTGCTTATTTTTTGTCAGTTTTGTCAAAGATCAGGTGGTTGTAGATGTGTGGTGTTATTTCTGAGGCCTCTGTTCTGTTCCATTGGTCTATATATCTGTTTTAGAACCAGTACCATGCGGTTTTGGTTACTGTAGACTTGTAGTATAGTTTGAAGTCAGGTAGCGTGATGCCTCCAGCTTTGAATACAACTTACAAGGGATGTGAAGGACCTCTTCAAGGAGAACTACAAACCACTGCTCAAGGAAATAAGAGAGGACACAAACAAATGGAAAAACATTCCATGCTCATGGATAGGAAGAATGATTATTGTGAAAATGGCCATACTGCCCAAATTAATTTATAGATTCAATGCCATTCCCATCAAGCTACCATTGACTTTCTTCACAGAATTAGAAAGAACTACTTTAAATTTCATATGGAACCAAAAAAGAGCCCATATAGCCAAGACAATCCTAAGCAAAAAGACCCTGGGTATTTCCTAAGTCTTCAAAATGTGCTTTTGTACTATTAATATTTCATTAAAGAATTTCAGTTAATGAATTTCTGTTTGCAGAAAGTTTGGGGAGTTGGCAGGTGTAATAGAAAATACAAGATATTATATTTTAATGGCCATTAAGTTGAAACTTTCAAGATACTATAAGACCTCAATTAGTTAGCTGAATATCACAAGTGGTTCATCATTGTCATTAGGTATTAATTAGGCAGCTACAGAGTGCTAGACACTCTGCAAAACTCACAAAAACAACTGTCCCTGTTTGGGGAAACTTACACTTCTGGGGATGGTGATCTTTGTTGTTGCTATATGACCATTTGTAATGAGCATTCTTGGAATGAAGGACTTGGTATTTTGAAAGAGCTTTACGGTCTCTAATTACAGCCTCAAGAGCTCATAGCACACAATACTACATTTACAGGAAAGGAAATCTACCCCCAAAGATGTTATGTGGCTGATCTGCCATTACAGTAAAGGCTTTTTGACACCCTTTTAAATGTTATGTCACCTTTGACAGAACATAATCTAACAACACAAAAAGGTATGAAATAGGAGAGTTTGAAGAAGAGAGCCTTTTGTGTAAAAGCACCAATGCTATTAAGACCAGAGATAAACACAGATAAAGGAGTAATGTTTTTATTTCACCTTCTTTGTCCTTTACTACATAAGACAATATTCTTCTCATAATGGCATTCAACTTTCTGGATTGTTAAAAAGAGGCTTATAAGAGCAATTGAAAGTAATATGGGCATTTTAATATTGTGACACTTAATGCTACATAAAACCTTTGTTTCCTACAGGTTTATTGAACTGGTGTATTAGATTTCCTGCCGTATGAGCAGGAAGATTATGGTGGCTTAGGTCTAAGTATACTATGGGGAGGCATTTTGTATTTTCTCTATAAATAGTCTTTCTAAAACAACACAATTGTGTAACTATTAATGTTTATATTGCATTATACATCTCCCAAAGTTTACTATGCATGGTATAGAGTGTGGTAAACAAAGGAAATGTTTTTCTCTATGAAATACACTGGGAATTGTCATTATTAAAGTAGATCTATTTTATTTATTATCTCATCAGTAGGATTTTCATGCTTTAGTCTTATATTATGGTATTATGGTATCATGGCTGTAAGCTTCTAGAAGCTAAGCATTTAAACGTACATATGCACATACCCCATACATGCATGTATATATCATGTTTTGAAATAAAAGCCACAGCAGAACTAGAGGACTAAATTTTCAATGGAAATAATTACATTTGGGTGAATCCAAAATGGGCAGAAAACTTGAAAAATGTTGGTTTCAAGTGTGTGGTTTTCGTAGATGAAAACTTTATTGTTCAGCACATGTGTCAAAGCTTGTTTTCCATACTGAAATAATTTCTCAGGCTTAATGAAAATAATCAAACATTAATTCCCTTATTAAATGTGCATTTTTCAATAGCTAATGCAGAATCAACTTCATAAGTGCAGGACAAAATGTAGCCCTGCAAAAGTACAGCACAGATTCCAACTTGGGTTACAATTTTGTCCCAATTCCTGGGGAAACATAACCTATGGTGAAATTGTATTTCTTTGTGTGAGTAATTTAATGAGCAATTTCTTCAGAATTTATAAGAAAAAGGCCCCAGACCTAGCACTGCAAGTCCCCCCAGAGCCACTTTTCCTTCCATACATGAATAGCCAGTTTCATTATGTTCAAAAGCAAAGCAAGAGAGAAACAAATGGGGAGGGCTGTTACATCCAAAGAAATGAAAGATTATCTTCTCCAAGCAGCAGAAATGAGATGTATTGGGCCTACCTTTGAATCACTCTTAGCTTCAGATGGAACATGACGTATGGGTAATCTGCAATTTGCTAGGGGCATTGTTAGCATGCATCGCCTCCAGGGTAGGATTTTAACCAGGCCTCCAGCAGCTGTGTGTTTGGCGTCTCAGCCACATTAGGTATACAGAACCCCACTGCTATTACCCTGGTGAAACCCGTGCCAAGGCCCCTGGTGACACAATGGAGGTATTAGGTCAGATGAGTTACATTAAGTGGCAAGTGATAAATTCAAGATGACAATTCAAAACAGCAGTGTTTCTTCTAAGTAATTAATTCCATTGGTGCCTGAGGCGGTGCTTGGTCGCTGCCGCTGGTGTGGCAATGCTGCGTAGCTAATGAGAAAACATTACAGTGAGGATTAGGGGCCTGTGCATTCTGGCAGGCTGAGGTCACTATGATTAGGAAATATTAACACAGACTTACTGTGATAAACCATACATGCCCAGGAAACTTAATTTTTATTTTATTAATGTAAAAACTGTTGAACACTTTACAATGTGGTGATTCACTACGTGGGCTAGGGAGAGCGGTGACACATTCCACCCAGGGTCTGGGACAGCCTCTCAGGGCCTGTTGGGATAGTGACCAAGGCTTGCCAGGGCCACTCGCATTCTTTTCATTCTTTTCTGCCGTCTGTGGAAACTATGTCTTTGGCACAGAGGGAGGCTATAAAATTATGGGCCTGTTTTATTTTCCCAAATATGATTTAATGAAAACCTTTTGTTTTATGACTCACCCTCCTTGCTTAAGAGATTACTCTGAAATAGTTATATGGTGATCTTGTCAAGCAATGGACAAGGAGTTTACTTTCTCTTGTTAAGTCTGTCCTTGAAGAAGGAGTGATAAGAGCACCTTAGATTTCATAGTGCTATCTAATTTTTAGAGGACTTGATCACATTTATTCAGACGGCCAAACAATCCTCTGAGCTATGTGGAGGACGTGTTGCCATTCCAATTCGAAACATGAGAAACTTGAGGCCAGAGAGGTGAAGAGAACAAGACAGGATCACACAGGTTACAAGTTTGGCGCAGAACTCAGCACCAAAAACAGCTAGTATGCTGCTCCCGTGAACATCACATAGTGTGTGCAAAGCTAGCCACCAAAACAATTTCCTGTAAAATTCCCAAAGAAGATTCTGCTGAGAACTCTTTTGTGCACATACACATGCACACACACACACACACACACACACACACACACACAATGTGAATTCATGTCTAGTGAAGGACTTTTAGTTTGAGCAACTACAGATGTCTTATGGTGTACTGGATATATGACCTATAAAATACCTACTAAACACTTTGCCTTTGCACTGAAAAATGAACTGCTTCTAGAGGTAAGGCTGCTTCCTTATCACCTGCTATAAATTGGCTCTGGTGTTTGGTACTCAGATTCAATATGTGCTCTGTCCACAGGTATGCATGTGAGTGAAAGGAGATGAGTAGAAAGGCCATTAGCAACACATGTTCCCTGAAATGTTGAAGTGTCACCAAACACTCAGATCTTTATGGTCCAAGCTTCTTAGTTTATTAAGAAGCTGATTCCATTTTAGAGAAAATAAGAAGAATTATAAGTACAGTACATATTTTTTAACTCTATAGAATACATGATATTCATCTTGCATTGGTAACAATGAAGTTTAGCTAGTTCCATTTTCCAGAATGATAGAAAATAAAGAATGAAGAGAGCTCTTTCTTCATGATAATAGATGAGGGGGGCTCAATTTCAACAAAGTAACGAATTAAAAATGGTTTGTAATGATGTGTATGCAATTCTTGGCATCTTTGTATATGAAAGCAAAACTTAGGAAAAGTCAATATTTAGGAAATAAACCTATCTTTTATTTGTGTGTTTTCAACTGAAGATGTGAAAAAGTGCTGAAGAGTTTCTACACAACCTTTTTTCAATTCTATAATAAAAATGGACAAGAGGCATGACAATGAGAGATGGCTGAATTAGTAAAGAAGTAGTGTAGTGTTGAAGTCTGACCATCCATTTGTTCACAGTAGGAAATAGTAATTAACATGTGATTAAAGGCAATGAATCTGAATTAACTCAAATGATTTTTATTTTTATATTTTAATCTTCAAATAGTCTTATCTTTTTCTTAAGGTTCTATGGTTGAACAAAAGAACATTACAAGAATCATATTATGAAAGCTAAAATCTACTGAGAACAAAATAAAACTTTAGAAATGTGTAGGAAGTCATGGTCAAAAATTATGACCCTAAGCCAACTACTATTTTAGGGAAAGAGAGAAGACTGCATTTTCTTTTTTAAGTGCTTAAAAAAAACCCTTCTGTTTAATTTATATTTAATTTATATCCTACTGTTTAGATGTTTAATTTATATCCTACTGTTTAGATGTCTAATTTCATCTGCATGTTCATATTTAAGAACGTAAAATATTCCTTTAGTCAAGAACTACAAAACACTGCTAAAAGAAATCATAGATGACACAAACAAATGCAAAAATATTCCATGCTTATGGATTGGAAGAAACATATAGTTAAAATGGCCCTACAGCCCACAACACCTACAGATTCAAACCTGTTTCTAAGTACCAATGTCAGTTTTCACAGAATTGGAAAAAGCTATTCAAAAATTCATAAGGAACCAAAAAAGAGCCCAAATACCCAAAGCAATCCTAAGCAAAATGAAGAAAGCTGGGAGGCATCACCTGACTTCAAACTATAAGAATATAGTAGGCCATACACAGTGGTTCACGCCTATAATCCCAGCACTTTGGGAGGCCAAGGCGGGTGGATCACGAGGTCAGGAGTTCAAGACCAGTCTGGCCAAGATGATGAAACCCCATCTCTACTAAAAATACAAAAAAATTAGCCGGGCATGGTGGCGGGCGTCTGTAATCCCAGCTACTCAGAAAGCTGAGGCAGAGAATTGCTTGAACCCAGGAGGTGGAGGTTGCAGTGAGCCACGACTGTGCCACTGCACTCCAGCCTGGGTGACAGAGTGAGACTCTGTCTCAAAAAAAAAAAAAAAAAATACAGTAACCAAAATAGCATGGTACTGGTACAAAAACAGACACATAGACCAATGGAACAGAATAGAGAACCCAGAAGTAAAGCTGCACACCTACAGCCATCTAATCTGTGACAAAGTCAACAAAAATAAACAATGGAGAAAGAACTCCTTATTTAATAAATGTTGCTGTGATAGCTGGCTAGCCATATGCATAAGAATGAAACTGAACTCCTACATTTCAGTATATACAAAATTTAACTCAAGATGGATTACAGATTTAAATGTAAGACCTCAAACTACAAGAATGCTAGAAGAAAACCTAGGAAACACCACTCTGGACGTTGGCCTTGGAAAAGCTTATGACTAAGCCCTCAAAAGCAATTGCAACAAAAACAAAAATTCGGTAAGTAGGATCTAATTAAACTAAAGAGCTTCTTCGCAGCAAAAGAAACTATCAACAGAGTAAACAGACAACCTAAACAATTGGAGAAAATATTTGCAAACTATGCATCTGAAAAAGGCCTAATATTCAGAATCTATATGGAACTTAAACAATTTAACAAGCAAAAAACAAATAGCTTCATTAAAAAGTGGGCAAGACGTGAACAGACACTTCTCAAAAGAAGATATACAAGTGACTAATAGATATATACAAAAATGCTCCACGTCACTAATTGTTGGAGAAATGCAAATCAAAACCACAAGATACCATCTCACACCAGTAAAAATGCTTATTATTAAAAAGTCAAAAACCAACAGGTGTTGGCGAGGCTGCAGAAAAAGGAAAGGCTTATACACTGTTGGTGTGAATGTAAATTAGTTCAGCCCCTGTGGAAAGCCATTTGGGGATTTCTCGAATAACTTAAAACAGAACTACTTTACTGGATACATATCCAAAAGAAAATAAATCATTGACCAAAGAGTCACATGCACTCACATGCTCTTCAAAGCACTATTCACAATAAAAAAGGCACAGAATGAACCCTAGATGCCCATCAGTGGTGGATTGGATAAAGAAAATGTGGTACATGTACACCAAAGAATCCTACACAGCCATAAAAAGAGCAAAATCCTATTTTTTGCAGCAACATGGATGCAGCCATAGGCCATTATCCTAAGCAAATTAATGCAGGAACAGAAAACCAAATACTGTATGTTCTCACTTATAAGTGAGAGCTAAACACTAGATACTCATGGACATAACAATGGCAGCAATAGACGCTAGGGACTACTAGGAGGGAAGAGAGACAGCGAGGCGAGGATTGAAGAACTAACTGTTGTGTATCATGCTCAGTTTCATACCCCAAATCTCAGCATCATGCAATATACCCATGTAACAAACCTGCACATGTACCCTCTGAATCTAAATTAAGAGTTGAAAATAAAATAAATAAAATAAAATAATAAAATATTCCTTTAGTAAAGAGTGCAGTAAGTCCTCATTTCAGGTTTTGGCTAGAATGTTAATATTTTTTTCAGCGACAAATAAGCCTGAAAACAAAAGATTTCTAATTTGAAGCTTGTCACATATCTAAATTACTAGACAGCTTTTAGTTACTTAAAACAATACCGAGTCTTACATAGAAAAGGTTCTAGAACAAAACTTAGTTCATCTAGATTCAAATCTGCTTTTTACCTCTTTTGAATAAGACACTTGGATATCACAGGCAAGCCTGAAACCTATCACAAACCTGGCTATTTCTACTTTGTTTCTGCCAACCACAGGATTTCTCAAGGCCTCATATTTAAAAATATTTTCTGTTATGATATGAGAGGAACAGCACTGGACTGGGAGTTCAGAGATTTTGGCTTCCAGTTCTAATCCCACTTCTGACTCACTGAATGAACAGTGAGTTCATATTTTAGGCCTCAGTTTTCTAATCTGTAAAATGAGAGCAAAGATTCCCAAACCTAGTATCAATCACATGATGTGCATTTGCAAGGCCTTTTTAAATTGTGTAAAGTTGTTTATACATTCTTTAAATTATAAGGGTAATTTGCACTTATTTTTAAAAACAAAACAAAACAATCAGAAAACATAAAGAAAAAAATTAGTTCCTTTTTCACCATACTTGCTTCCAGTCTCACTCTCCTGAGATGACCAATGTTAAATTTGGCATTTGTATCAGTTAGGATTAGGCTTAGTTGCATATAATTGAAATATACCAGACAACAATGACTTAAATACAATACAAGTTTATTTCTTCCACACCTAAAAGATGTCCAGATGTTCCCGTGTAACAACAGGACAGGTATAATGGCTCCACGGTGTCATAAGGGACTCAGGATTCTGTCTTTACGTTCCACTATCCTAGTTCATGGCTGCCATCCTCAAAGTCACCTCATGATCCAAAATTGGCTGTTGGAACTTAAGCCAACAGAAACACATTGCAGGCCAGAAGAAGGAGGAAAGGCAGAGGAAATAAAGAGAGTGTCTCCCTTTAAGCACACAATTTTGTCTATACCTTATTGGCTGACACTGAATCACATGGCCACACCCATGGCAAGGGAGGCTGGGAAATATAGTCTTTTATTATGGGTGGCACCGTGTAGAGATTAAAAAGTAATTACAATTCTTTTTTTTTTTTTTTGAGACAGAGTCTCGCTTTTTCTCCCAGGCTGGAGTGCAGTTGTGCTATCTCGGCTCATTGCAACCTCTGCTGCCTGGGTTCAAGCGATTCTCCTGCCTCAGCCTCCTGAGTAGCTGGGATTACAGGCGCCTGCCACCACACCTGGCTAATATTTTTGTATTTTTAGTAGAGATGGGGTTTCACCATCTTGGACAGGCTGGTCTTGAACTCCTGACCTCATGATCCACCCGCCTCGGCCTCCCAGAGTCCTGGGATTACAGGCATGAGCCACCGTGCCCAGCCCAGTAATTACAATTCTAAACAAGAAAGAGAGAATGGTTGAAGAAGTCAATTGACAACCACTTCTTCAGTGTATATCTCTCCATAATTTTTTCATGCTCATACAAACATATTTGAATATATAGATATTCATTTGGTCATTCTGTTGTGGTTGTTTATTAAAATGGAATAATATTAAACATTTTTCGTAACTTGCTCTTTCTCTCTTAATATATTATTAACATTCCTTCAGATCCATCTACAGAGATTGCAAGTATTCCTTTTAAGAGCTACATGTTATTTTCTCATATGGGTTTATCATAATGTATTTAACTAGTCCCCCATTGATATAATTTCAGATTTTTCATGTTTTGCTACCAAAAAAGTCGAACTAAATACTTTATATCTTGATTTAAATACATTTAAAAAATTATGAATGCCATAATACATACAAGCTATATAATGCATATGACCAGTTTATAAAATGACAAATGCATGCATATTCACCACTCACCTAAAAAAAAATAGAGCATTATCTTTAAAGTCCCCATACACTATTCACACATAGGACACACTTCCTCCAAAGGTAACCATTGTCCTGAATTTTACTATTCCTTTGCTTTCTGTTACAATTTGACTACATATAAATATATTCTTAAAAATATTGTTTGATGTTGCTTGTTTTTGAACAAATATATCAATGAAGTCATATTGTATATATGCTTCTGTGACTTGTTCTTTTTGTTATATATTATTTTGTGATATTTATCCATGCTGAATACAACTATAGTTTACTAATTTTCACTCATGTATAGTAGTAGCCCATTGTGTGACTATACCACAATTTATTTATCTTTTCCCCTGTTGATGGACATTTGTTTACGTTTTATTGGTAACATAAAAAATGCTATTTTATGCATTCTTGTTTGTTCTTATTTTCATGTGCATACAGGCAAGAATTTCTGTTGGTTTTATATGCAGGAATATAGTTGCTAAATGATAGGGTATGTGCCAATTTTTTCCCAAGTACTTATCCCAAATTACACTACCACTAGCAGTGTGTAAGAGCTCCTATTGTATATCTTTGTCCAAAGTGCATAAGAGTTCCTGTTGTTACACATCTTCATCAAAAGTTAGTAGTGTCAGACTTTAACTTTTTGTTACTCTAGATATAAAATTGGAGGGCTTTTAAAAAGTGTTTTAGCCCTCGAGATGTTGATTGAGTAGGTCTGATTTGGTCATCTTATGGAGGATTCTGGGAATCTGTGTTTTAATAAATCCCGGGTTGATTCTGATGCTCAGCCAGGTCTGAAACCACAAGACTAGACTGACTTGCGAGACCCTTTATGGTGTGACTATTTTCAGACTCTCTCATTGCCCACACTGATGCCATCATCTTGGTCTGGGGATTTTTTTTTCTGCAGAGTTCTTTGTATTTCCATTCCTCCTCCTTTTCCACTTCTCCAGCTAATATGCAAGCCCTGAACCAGGTCCTTATTACATTATGCGAAGATTAGAAATAATATAGAAGGTGATTACTTATACAGACTCTGGAGTAAGCCTGGATTCAAAAACTTGCTCTGCCACTTGCTTACAGTGTAATCTTCAGCAAGTTACCTTCCCTGAGTCTCTTTTTTTTTAGCTGTAAAATGAGAACGATAACCAGAGTACCTATCATACAGGAAATTTGAAGATTAAAAGAGTTAATATATATAAAGATCTTAAAAAATTTCTTGGACAAGGCAAGCACTCAATAAATATCATCTATTACTATTATTGTTGTTATTGCTGCTGCTGCTGCTCTTACTACTTCAGCTGCCTCCTGGAGAGGTATATTAGTCTGTTCTCATGCTGCTAATAAAGATATACCCGAGACTGGGTAATTTATGAAGGAAAGAGGTTTAACTGACTCACATTTCCACATGGCTGGGGAGGCCTCACAATCATGGCAGAAGGCAAATGAGGAGCAAAGTCACATCTTACATGGCAGCAGGCGAGGGAGCTTGTGTAGGGGAACTCCCCTTTATAAAACCATCAGATCTTGTGAGATTTATTTACTATCACTAGAACAGCATGGGAAAGACCCACTTCCACGATTCAATTGACCTCCCACCAGGTCCCTCCCATGACACATGGAATTATGGGAGCTAGAATGCAAGATGAAATTTGGGTGGGGACACAGCCAAACCATATCAAGGGGTGTGGGAAATTTGAAAGAAAAAGGGCCTCATTGACAAGCTCTCTTCTACTTCAATTTTCCTTATGCTGGGACTACTAAAATAATCTTCTACCAGCCCCACTGTATCATATTTTTCACTCTCAAGAATGAGCAATGGTCCCTCTCACATACCTTGGAGAAATAACCTACCAAATGGTTACGGAAACATCAGTGGTATGAGGCATTTGCTTCATTTGAAGAAAGTTTTTCCTTTTTCTTCCCATTCAACTGTAGCTTGTCTTTGACAATACTTAAGAAGTGTGTTATGATAATTGTATTAGTCAAGATTCTGTCTGGTTCAGCTGCTTTAACAGAGACCAAATAACACTATTTTAAACAACGTAGAAGTTTATTTTTGTCTCACTTCAAACTGAGCCTCTAGACAGCCTGGGAGGTGAAGTTGTTGCCTTTCAGAAGTCAGAGCCCTGGTACCATCCATCCTGTGGCCACACCATCCTCTACAGTAAGAGTCAGCAATTTTTTTCCCTGTAGTGCCAGGTAGTAAATATTTTAGGCTTTTGTGGGCCATATGGTCTCTGTTGCAACTACTCATCTCTGCTGTTGGAGTACAAAGGCAGCTATAGGCAATATGTAAATGAATGAGTATGGCTGTGTTCCAATAAAACTTTATTTATGGAAACTGCAATTAGAATGTCACATAATTTTCATGGGTCACAAACTATTCATCCTTTTATTTTTAAACCATTTACCTATACAGAAACCAGTCTTGGCTTGTAAGCCATGTAAAAACAGGCAGCGGGCTCAATTTGGCCCAAAGATCATAGTTTATTGATCTCTTTTGCAGGCAATTGCTCTGATTTGCAAGGTCAAAGATAGTTCATCACTACTCTACCCACTTGCCAGGCCCAGTGAAATGAGGAAAGAGGAGGCAAATGTCAATCATCTTCCTTTAAATAGAAAGACTCAGACTTTCTCTGCATTACTTCAGCTCACATTGCTTTGATCCATACACAGTCATGTGGCCATACCTAGTTGCAAGGGAATATAGGAAATATAGTGTCTAGCTATATATAGCGAGAGAAATATAGCCTATAGCTATGGGTTGCCATGTGCTGAGCTGAAACTTGATGTGTTCTATTACTAGAAAGGGAGAAAGGAGAGTACAGATATTGAGGGGCAATATGCAATCCCTGTCATAGCACAGGGCAACAGAATTGGTATAATGACAGAAAGATTATCTCCCAGAGTTGGGGCCTCTTGAGGTTTGTCTTCCTGTCATTGCCAAAAATGGGATCTATGATGTTCAGTGACTATAAAATAAATCTCCATGAGACAGATATGATGGTTGTAGGACCAGAGGGGAAAAGGTTGCCAGTCATTCAACTGGCAACTGCCACTACAAAATATAGTCAGTGTTGTCAAGGCACTCGGTGGAGAATGGCCGTTTAATACCAAAAGCAAGTGTCAAAAATAACTTCAGAAGCAAGGGTCTTTTTGCCCTTGGTTTTTATCCTCCACTTAGATCTTTTTATTTAAAACAATTTTTGATATTTGGTAAACCTTAATATAATCTGACATTCCCTATCTAGATCATAATATTGAGGCTGGCTACTTCACTTCCAGCCCCACATTTTCAGCTCACGACGGAAGAAGAGTCAAGGGTGAGGTGCGGGAAGTGGATGTCCAATAAGCTTGTTCTAATCAGGAAAGTAAGAGCTTTCCAGATAGACCCAGCCTCTAAACTTTATATCTGACAAGAAGTAAAGTAGTGGATTTGTTTGTTTTTAGGTAGGCAGATTGCTGCCTTTAAAAAAACCTACTTAAGGGGAAAAATAAATTAAATACTGGATGAAAAACTAGCTGTATCGTCCATGTCCAATTCAATTGTTGAGTTTGGAACAGATTTCCGGAGCACCTACTATGTGCAGGGCACTGCCCTGAGCCCTAGGAAGGCACAAATCAATAATATAAAATATTTTCTCTTGAGGAGTTCATAGTCTAGAAGGGAAGACAGATTAGCATACACATAACTACCATTAGTACAATAATAAAGTGTGTATAAAGGACAGAAAGAGTTCAGAGCTGAGAGTGATCAACCCTGTCTTCCAGAGGGTGAGAAAGGAGGTCAGAGAAACTTTAGCAGAAACACTGAAAGGGGAATAGCATCACCTTTCTCCCGAAAAAATAGAATCTATTTGTGTACACAGCAGCATCCCATCCTGCATGCACTGGAATTTGAGAATGTGAGAACGGTCATATACAATGGGTGGGAGTGTATGTGCACACACGTATGTGTATGTGTGTGCACACTTTAGCACCCAGGAACTATACCACTCCCCTCTACGAGTCTGAATATTACTGCCTGCAGCTGTTATTATATGCAATTACCTTGCTGCAAACACTTCTCCCAATCATAATGACCATTTTCACAAGAATTACCTTGTCAAAAAATACAATTTGTATATAAAAATATGCTTGACAGATATATGCCCATTCTCTAATTTGGTGCTCACCTGATAAGAAGTAAAATTCAATGCATTTTTTTTAGAAGGTAGGGGAATATATACCAAAAAGTTCTCTTCTGATTTCTCAAATGAAAATGGGATGGATATTGCTATATGGCAATATTTTTTTTTGTTTAATCTGAACACTACCTGGGTTTGCATATTGGGCTTAGTAGACCCCAAAAAGCATTAAAGGCCAGAAGTAGAAGACTTGGAGAACATGTAAACACTGAGAGATGACAGGTTTTTGCGACAGTTAGAAGCTGGGGAATAGATAATTACATCATTGTCTCTCATTCTGTTCCCATATGGACTTGCTTAAATGTCATTTCAGACTGTAAGTTCTCACTCTTTCCTTCCTGGGAAACCTTATTCAACCTGTGCTCAGACACCGTGATAGATGCACCTTGGCCCAGAGTGCAGCCCCATGGGGAATTCATATTCAGGCATCGCCGATTGTTGACCTGGCTATTGTTTGTGATACTTACTGGTAAAGTTTCTCAATCAATACAACATCAGCCCAAGAAACTCCTGGGAATGGAAGCCTGCAGCAGCGTACTTAATCTTGAAGCCAGCTTGTGCTCTCTGCTCTGCTGCTAAACTGGGTAGTTGGCCTATTTGATGTGGCATTATTGCTGCTGAGGTCAGATGTGAGCGGTTCGGCAAGTGCTGATGAATGGCTGCTGGTGATGAAGTGCCTCTTCTGCCCACCAAGAGACATTTAATAATGATGGGCCATAACTGCACTCGTACAAAAATCCGTGTCGCTTGTGAGTCTTCTGGGCTGGAGGTATAGAAGGATTGGCATTATTCCAGAAAGAAGTTTGAAATTGGTGGTTTTTGGTTTAAACATGGAAAAGGCAGGACAGAAGCAGTAAATAAAGTTTATTTACAAAGCAGTATCTCTTTTTCCTTCTCAGACAAGGCCACTGTTCTTTGCAAACCTTGTCTTCACATTGTCCTTCCTCTTTCTTCCCACCCTTTGCTTTAACGTGACTTCAAGGCAGCATGGGAAAAATGAATGGGAAATTATGATTAACTTTATTAAAATGGATCATTAATAATGTCTTCATCATTGAGGGAGTAACTACTCAGAATGTTAAGTATGGATTTAGCAGGATAACACCCACTAATATGAAGGAGAAATTAATATCTAAATAATTATTGAACATGGCACTAAGAACCATTCACCGTTGTCTGAAACATAACACTACAAAGCCTGAATAATTCCAAAAATGGTTGTCCTGCAAGAAATTTCAGTGCGTTATTTATCTAGCTATTTCCTGTTCAGTACAATCCTTTTTTTAGTAATCAGATGAAGAAAAAATAAAAATGCTTGGCATGACCTAAATATTCTGTCTGTTATAAATGAAGGCAGTTTCTCTGTAAATAAATAGACCACAGAATATTGTCAAGAAAATAATCAAAAGTGTAAATGTTGGGTTCAGACAGACTCTACACAGAATCAAAGGGCCTTATTAAATATTTGATTACATAACAATTATCTAACAAATAAGAAAGTATGATTGGATTTTCAGAGGTATTGTTAGTTTACCAGGACTTTGGCCTGTGTATTTAGGGCTGTGAATAGTTGCATTCTTTGAGCAGAGCCCCTAGTTCATTCCTCTCTCTATCCCAGGACCTAACACATTGCCTGATGCTAAGAAGGACCTCTGTAAATATGTATGTAATGAATGGAATGAAGTAGAAAATGAAGTAAAGTGGAAGATGGTTTGGGGACATACCTTCTGGGAGTAAGAGAAAATATGCCTTTCCAATTCTGCAAGGTTCTAGTGTTCGATCTTCCCAGTATGGAGGATCAGGCTATGCAGTACTGTACTAATGATCTTAAACTACTGATGTCCAGTCTGAATGCTGCAAGATAATTTTTTCTAACATTTAAAATGTAAAGTTCAACTCATTTTTTGGTTGTATATGTTTGCATGGCAACCAACCCTCACAAATGTGCAAAGAAAATTCAGCTTTTCCATTTTCCATGACTGATGGAAACTTCTTTGTGCACTCCAAACCTACTGTGTAGCCAGGGCAAGGTGAAGGTGGGGTACACCTAATTAAGTGCAAATTGTTAAATTTAGTCTCAACTGACGATGTCAATAGATGATTTAGGTATGGCCGACTTTGATTTTCTACTCTCCTGTGCCTTTCCAGTACAGCTCTGGGGATGTCTGGAGGGGAAGATTGAAACAAACTTTTGGGGCTGGGAAAAAGGGTCCTTGGATGACAGGTGCCTGCCTTTGTACTGTCCTCTAGTTTCTGAGAAATGGTATCTCATGTCCTCCAAGCCCCTAGGGGCATCTGATACTGACTTGTATGGCTGGTCATGGCTTGTGGCCTGTGCTCCTGGCTCCGTCTGTGTCTGGTGAGTTGGCTCTGCCTTGGTTCTCACAGATCTGTCCATGCCCCCTGAAGTCTGGCTCTGGGTCCCATTTATTCCCAGCCCAGGCAGCCTGCCTTCGAGACTGTGCCTTCAGGGCTCCTCTGCCTCCACTTTGGGGATCCATTATGTTGGATCCCTGCTATTGGCACATGCCCTCTTGTGGAGTGGAAGAGATCTCACTGGGCTCCCCACAGCCCCTCAGCTTAGGAGTGCTAGCTTGGGCACTTTCTTTGCTTGGCCTTGTAGCAGCTCTGGTTGTTTGAAGGTTCCAACTTGTGAGGCTATTGCCTTCCCAATTCTCACTTAAGTTGCTGAGAAAACCCCCTCTGCTCTTGGCTTCCCCAGACCTTCCTAGCATGCCTCTTCCCTCCAGGACTTCAGCACAGAGTGGGGGAAGATACACAGCTTATCCTCTCACCTCTAGCCTCTTTCCCAACAAGCCCTCAAAGTCTGAAAGATGAGGGCCTTTTATTCCCTCTTCCCGGCATGGGACTTCTCCTTTGTGATAGTTAATCATCCTTCTCAGTGTGTCATCTCCTTTCCTTTCATCCCTGGGTCTGTGAAACAATGGTTGAGAGCACAACTTAAGGGAAGAGGAATAGTAAACTTAACAGTTTTTCAAATATTATCCCCTTTATGCCCACCTCTTCTCTCCAGCTGCAGTATTTTTTTCTCTATACTTCAGTAATATACAGCCAAGTCAATTCTGGAACCTGGCTTTCAGGTTCCGTATAAAGTTTGGCATCATAGTAGGTGCAGTGGTTGGGATGGTGGACCGCCCCCCACCGTGCCCCCGCCACCAAAGGTATGTTCACATCCTGGAAACAGTAAATGTGACCTTACTTAGGAAAAGGACTTTTGCAGATGTAATTAAAGATCTCAAGATGGGAGAGCATCCTGGATTATCCAGGTGGAGTGAGGAGAGAAGACATGGAGAAGAAGAGCAGGCCACATGAAGATGAAGGCAAAAATGGAAGAGAGAGGCCACAAGTCAAGGAATGCCAACAACCACCAGAAGCTAGAAAAGGCAGGGAACGAATCTCCTCTACAGCCTCTGGAGGGGGTGCAACATGCTCATGTCTTGATTTCCAACTCTGAATTCAAAAGTGTGAGGGAAAAAATTTCCATTGTTTTAAGCCACCCATTTCTTGGTAATTTGTTACAGCAGCTCTAGGAAGACTAATACATGAGATGATATCAAACTGGTTTCCCCAGCCACAATCCTCTGATTATAAACTTCATGAGTGTTCAGTAAATACTTTGGTTTCTATATGACATTTGTCAATTACTTTTCTATGCTACTTACTTTTTCTCAAATATTTCATTTAATTTTATAAACATTTATTGAAAACTTGCTAGATGTGCTAGGAAGCAAATATAAATAAGACAGAGTCTTTTCCCTTAAAGAAATTAGGTACCCATGCCTACATAAATGTAGCTTCCCTTTCTGAGGAGGGAAGAGTTGAGAGAAAGGGAAGTTCTGAGAAAGGGAAGTTCATTTATGTAAATAGATAGTGATGTGTATTTTGGTTTACATTCGAACTGGGATTCCATATGGATCTCTTTTTGTGCCTCTTTCCTGATCCAGCAGAATAATTTCTATACAAATTTGAACCAAGAAATTTCAATGGTTTTTATGCCAGCCCAGTTTTCGATCTTTCTTCCCAAGATTGTCAAATTATTCCCTGTTTCTTGACACCGACTCCCCAGAATAACAATAATAAGGGCCAATACCTCTGGATAATAAGATAACCTGGGAATTAAAGCATGTCCTAGAACTCATTTTGTAGTGATTAGGCTGTGTTGGCTGGACTAGCTCAGATAACAAGTACTAATCAATGTACACAAATGCAGATTAGAGCAATTCTGGGATTATCCATGGGAACCTTCAGAGGTCACTGAGATCATTAAGTTCAAACACAGATTTGGTTTCCTTAGCTACTTATTTAATTTATCAAGTGCACTGTGAGGGCTGGGTTTAAGTGTTAAGCTGCATCTTGTTGGATCTTCAAGGTACACTTACAATCATGGGTCAGGAATTATGGGTGTGGTTGTTTGGTGCTCTATATTAACAACAAGAAGAAGAAAGGCAAAAAGTCAAAGATCTAGAAGTGTGCCTGTGATTCTGTATTTTTTAAATCTAGACCTGCATCTTTGATTCAGGCTGTCTACATCTGTTCTGAGGGGAGAAGTGATGCAAAGAAGAGAGGGCTTTGGAACAGAGCCGAGTGGGTTTTAAATCAGGGCTCTGACATTTTACTATCACACAACTGGGGGGAAGTGAGCTTCGTGCTTCATTTTTCTAACCTGACAAATTGAGACACTACTAATGACCTTTCAGGCTTAGTAAAAGTTTTGAACTAGCATTTGTAATATGCCTAGCACAGTGCCTGGCACTTAGTGGTCAGTTAATGAATGAAAACTGTCATGATCATTTTTTTTCTTATTCCCATCTGTTGTTTTAACTGAAGTAGCAGGGCATGAGAGGTGTCAGAGGGACAGTTTTGCTAGCACCAGAGAGTAGGGGCCAGTGGCAGGGTAAACTCTATAAAGAAAAAGGAGCACAGGCATGGTGGCTCACGCCTGTAATCTGAGCACTTTGGGAGGTTGAGTCATGTGGATCACTTGAGGTTAGGAGTTCAAGAGCAGCCTGGCCAACAGCTGAAACCCCAAGAAAGAAAGAAAAGAAAGAAAAAAAAGAAAGAAAGGAAAGAAAAAAAGAAAGGAAAGAAAAAAAGAAGAAAGAAAGAAAGAAGAAAGAAAGAAAGAAAGAAAGAAAGAAAGAAAGAAAGAAAGAGAAAGAAAAGAAAAGAGAGAAAGAGAAAAAGGGGAAGAAAAAAGAGAGAGAAGGGCCCAGCCTCTGAGAGGTTCAGAGTACATGGACATTGGCCCAGCCTAGTTTGGCAGTCAAGAGAGCAGGGTTTTAGTCCAGATTCTGCTGCTGACCTCTGGGTGACCTAGGGAAAATTATTTGTCTCAGTTTCTCGACCAGTAAAATGTGGGAATTGAACTAAATTTATGTTCTCAATCACCTTTCTGGGAACTAACGCTAGTCTCTGACCAAGTATTCACTGGTGTACATCAAACTAAGTAAACTAAGAACAGTATAGGCGGTTTTTTTACAACACTAAACTAATTACATTCAAAGGATAGTCTTTAATCTGAGATTATGTCCATCCTGATTTTTGGTGTTATAATGCCCTTTCTTAAAAAAAGAAATGATGGCAATAGTTGATGGCAACTGCATCTTGGCAAGATACAGAAAGCAAGCAACCTTATAATTACCCCAAAGTTGTTTCTTTTTTTAACTTACTGGACCACAAAATCCCCAGACTTGGGACCCACAGAGCTAGATGATATCCAGTGCCTCTTAGCCGTAAAACCTGTGGCCCCTTGGAGATCATTGATAATATTTTTTGCTCTTAGGTTGCTTGTTTAAATGAGAACTTTATCCAAGACAACCTACAGAAGGAGTTGTAATTCAGGGAAGTGTAGCCTGAGAAAGGGAAGTTCAGGAGCTTGTGTGTCAGCAAAAGGGCACTGATCTTGATAAGCAGAGAGAGATCTGGAGATCTTGAAACAAGACCTGTCCGTCATGCTTGAACTCCCATTTGGAGGTGGAGATAGCTTGAGATCATCTAGTCCAATGATTCTCAAGTCTGGGGATTTTTTGGTTCAATACATGAAAAATAAAACAAAACAAAACAAAGCAAAACAAAAAAACCTTGAGCAGTCATAGGATTCCTCACTTAAATTTTTTTTTCTTTTGTCAAGATGCAGTTGTCCTCTACTATGGCTATGATTTCTTAAAAGAAAGGACATTATAACACCAAAAAGTGAGGAATAACATAATCTCAGAATAAAAGACAATTCTTTGAATGCACTCAGGTTAGTGATAGGAAAACCCACAGCTAATAGAAGGAACTCTATCGGGTGTAGACACAGTATGGTGTCCAGATAATAGGTGGCAGGTGACCCTGGAGGGCCCAGGCAAGCAGCCTGCATTACAGCAGTCCATCCAGAAAGAGAAAATTCTACTGCTGAGTGAGTGGGGGTGGAGGCGAGGGGAAGAGCAGGCACCCAGGGAAAGCAGCTGTGGCTAAGCCAGCAGGCAGGCCTAGGGCCTGCCAAGAAAGATCTGGCAGCTGGACATTATCTCAATAAGGACAGGGGTTCAAGAACACCCTGTTGGTCCTGGAGAGGGAGAGACTGATGGCTGGTAAGAATAATAAGAAAGGGCCCGTTCCAAAAGAACTATGAACAAAATCCTGGTTAGCAGGCTGATAAATCAGGCACAGAGCTATGAGACTAAGAAGCAGTTACTCAAACTGGGAAACAAGATGAGGTTCCAGAGTAGAACTGGAATGCAAGATCAGAGTGAAGCTGAGCTTCTGAACTCGGCCTGCTCCTGGGGCTTATTTAATTTAACTTTGGTCCACATATCTGAGTCATCACTGTCCATGTTCAGCCACTGGATTCTCCTATAATTGTCACAGAGTTGGTCCTAGGCTTCAGTGGTTTTTTTAAAGCTCTATCAGATCACTGTGGGAGGTGGATCACTTGAGCCCAGGAGTTGAAGACCAGCCTGGGCAACAGGTGAAACCCTGTCTCTACGAAAAAAATACAAAAATTAACTGCCCCTGGTGGTGTGTACCTGTAGTCCCAGCTATCCCAGAGCCTGGGGTGGGAGGCTTGCTTGAGCCTGGGAGGTAGAAGCTGCAGTGAGCCAAGATTGAGCCCATGCACTACAGCCTGGGTGACAGAGCAAGCAAGACTCTGTTTCAAAAAAAAAAAAGCCTCCATCAGGTGATGCTAATGCACAGTCAGGGTTGGGAGCCCCTGGGCTACTCAAAGCCTCTGTTGGGGGTGGGGTGGGGGGTAAAATCTGTAGCAGAGCCAAGGTCTGGTTGGGTCTACAGGTGAAAACCGGAAGCTCCAACTGTGGGGAAAGTAAACATGAAAGAGAAGAGAGCAGGGAGGAGGGTGCCAAGCAGATATGCAGGAGTTGCCCCGTGGCTGTCTGAACAGGAGCTCAGGGAAAAGCTAACTTGCTGAAAAATTCAGAGAGGTCTTTGCTATTCACCGGTATAAGCTAACACCCCCGTTGGGGAGCACTGGCTTAGCAAATATAGCTTTGTGTGTGTTAATTGCTTCAGTAGATGTAAGAAGCATGACAGGTATTCACTCAAGCAGAAAGAGCAGAATTTCTCAGATATCTCCCACTTATTTTATTCAAAATTGAAAGAATAGTCTGCCGTCAGCTGGGGCACTTTGCTCTGCACAGGAAACCAAAACCTTCATCACCCGCCTGATGGTCTCAAGCTGGAAACCTCAAGAAAGAAGCATGACACGGGCTGCTCTGCATATGGTCTTTCCACTATTAGAAACCCCAGTGTTAAATTTCGCTTTGAAACCATAGCAATAAAAAGGCCTGATTGGCTTTTTTTTTTTTTTGCTTTGATAGTTTTCTAAGCAAAGAAAAAACACCCAAAGACCATTAGAAGAACTTGAGACACTTTTGGTGGGAGACATATGATAGTGAATAATAAAAATAACAACAACAGTGACTAGTTCTGCCAGGTGCTTACTGCCTTAGTCTGCTCAGGCTGCGATAACAAAATATCATGGACTGGGTGGCTTAAACAACAGAAACTTAGTTCTCACAAATCTGGAGATCAAAGTGCCAGCTGATTTGGTTTCCGGTGAGGGCTCTTTTCTTGGCTTATAGATGACAGCCTTCTCCCTGTGTCTGCACATGGAGAGGGAGGGAGGGAAGGAGAGAGAGAGAGGCATGTATGTGAGAGAGAGAGATGGAAGGAGGGAGAGAGAAAAAAGAGAGGGAGGGAGGTGAGGAGAGAGAGAAAAAAATGGTCTCTTCTAAGGACACTAATCCCATCAGATCTAGGTGGCACCCTTATAACCTCACTTAACCTTTCTTAGTTCCTAATAGGCCATATCTCCAAATTCAGTCAACATTGGGAGTTAGGGCATCAACATCAGAATTTTGGTGGGACATAATTCAATCCATAGCTCTTACTATATGCCTGCATTGTTTTAAGAACTTTGTAGATGTTAGACAGTTTAAGCCTCACAATCCTATGAGGAAGTTACTCTAATTATCCCCATTTTACAAAAGGGGAAACTGAGGCTCAAGAGGTTAACAACCTGCCCAATGTCACATAGCTGCAATTAATCTCTTTGAAATATCAAATATACCAAGAAATGGCCAGACTGGAAATGCTGCTGATACTTCCTCTGATCCTTACAGAGTAAGTCCTCTTGGCTATGTCAAGTTGCCTGAGGACTTTGAACAGCTAATAAACTCTGACACCCATGATTAGGAGAGCTATATTAGAAATATTCAGTATTTATACCCTGTCTCTTCACAATGAACTGAAAGCTCAATTCAAATGCGCAGTCTCATATTCGTTTATAATACTATATGACTACTATCAGAAAGTTGGATCCAGGAGATTGGAAAGTGTTAGAGACTATTAGAGAAGAGGTGGTGTTGAAATATCGAGCCTTGAAGGATAAATGCCAGTTGATCAGAAAGTCCTAAAGGAAGGGCCTTCCAGGCATGTGCAGAGAGGACATAGTGACATTAGAAGCCATCGTTCACAAGGAGTATTGCAAGGGGTTCCAAGTAGCTGGGGTAAAGGGGGCAGGATGGGGAACCACAGCAAGACAGAACCTAAAGTCTTATTTGGGAAAGGGGCCAAAGCCCAAGTCATGCAGAGCTTTCTTTGCCTTTCTGAGAAATGCTGCCTGCAGGACTTTAAGCCCAGGAACAACATGACAATATTTGTGTCTCTGAAGGATAATGGTAGGAAGGCCAGAGATTTGAACCAACAGGTTGAAGACTGGGGACTACTGTTGTAGATCTGAACAGAAATGCTGGGAACCTGAACTCAAACATCAAGTACGGAGATGGAGAAGTCAGAGTGGAGTCTCGATATTTATAACCAAAATTTAAGAGGTAAATCCAGTGGTACAGTGGAAATTTGCTGTGCATTATCCGGTTATATGTAAATACAACCTCTTGAAAAACATTAAGCAATTCTTTTCCCTACTAGCTTATGATAGATACTCTTTAGATATTTTTCGTTATCAAAAATTATACAATTAGGGCCGGGCACGGTGGCTCACACCTGTAATCCCAGCATTTTGGGAGGCCAAGGCAGGCAGATCACCTGAGGTCAGGAGTTCCAGACCAGTCTGGCCAACATGGTGAAACCCCGTCTCTACTAAAAATACAAAACATTAGCCTGGCACAGTGGTGGGCGCCTGTAATCCCAGCTACTCAGGAGGCTGAGGCAGGAGAATCGCTTGAACCTGGAAGGTGGAGGTTGCAGTGAGCCAAGATCGTGTCATTGCACTCCCACCTGGGCAACAGAGTGAGACTCTGTCTCTAAATAAATAAATAAATAAATAAATAAGTACAATTAGATTGTTGTTCACATGTAGAGCTCTCCAGTTGCCAATGTGAACTGACCATAGTTACTGGATTGTTGAGTAGTTTACCTCCTATTATATTTGAGTTTCATGTATACATTTCTTCAGACTTTTCTTAGTTCCATTGCTGTTGTAAGAAACAGGCCAGGAGAGATCAACAGTCAAAGCTGCCTCTAATTCTGTAGCAGCCTGAATCTATCTTCACCAGCTCCCCATTCCTCCCTCCTATCTTTCTCTAGCTGTTTCTTGGGACATTCTCTTCTTTTCTGGATTTGGGGTTAGTAGTTCTCTTACCTCCTTAGTTTGGTTGAGATAAGTTTGGAAAGTTCAAAAGAAACTTTACAGAGGACAGATTTCTTGTCATATATCAATGAGAACTAGCCCCATAGATTTCCTTATGAAAGGCATAGCTTCCAGAATTTAATGTCAAAATATTTTGGCTTCCTGGAAGAATGACTGTGCTATCATCTTTCTTAACATGTGACTGGCTACACTTTTTACTTTGGCTATCGAGAAGCTCATAGACAAATTTTGCACTCAGTGTAACAAATGTTAGAGCTTACTCTGGTTTTCTATACTCCAATTTCCCCTTTCCTTCAGTCCCTTTCTAAAAATTTGTTTTTCAAGCTTAAGATGTGTCATCTTAAATCCTTTCAGAGAAGTGGGCTATGGGTACATTTTCCATAATAAATTCTTATCAGCTGAACTCACTGTGCACATTGACTTGTCTGCCTGGAACAAGTTGTCGGGCACCATTCCTTGCCTTCCTGTCTGATTCAGTCTGTCTATGGCACATTCACTAGAAAAGTTTGAAGGTGTGTCCACTGTGGGGCAGAAACTTGGCCATAACCAGGGCATGTGGGTCTTGGAGGTGGCAGCCTCTCCCTCTTGACCTTGCGTTAGTGCCCCTCTCAGCCAGTTGAACGTGCCTCTGCTCCCTGCTCTAAGCCCATCTCTGGCTACATCTCCTAGTTCCCATTTTCATCCTAAAAGATCTCTCTAGTTCTTTTCTTGTCTTTTAGAACTGGGCTTCCTCTGAGCCCAGTGAATCCTCAAACCTTTCCAGACTAGGTTACTCAGATCTTGCCTTTCCTCAGTGTTACATTAAAACCAGCACATACTACGAACTTACCACATGCCTGGAATTGTGCTAAGTGCTTCTGATACATTATCTACTTAATTCATACTGCAGGCATGGGAACTTAGAAATATTATAATTCACATTTTCAAAGAAAAACCTGAAACTCAGAGAGGTTAAGTAGCCTATTCAAGAACACATCGCTAAGTAAGATCGAATTCAAGCCAGAAGTTGAACTGAGGTTTAAACCAAGGCAGTCTGATTCTTGTGTGCCTACTTCTAAGCCTCACAGCATTCTTTACCCTCAGGTACATGCCATGACAAGGAGTGAGCATAGCGAATTCTAATCCTCACCATTTGGTAATGTCAGTATACCATCAGCTTCCCGAAATAGTAACAGGGAAGAGATGGGTTGCTTTCTCACATGCCTATGTCTAAATTACTTTTAATTATTTTGTCATTATTGACTTGAGTACAGATGGAATTTTTTTGTGATGAAATTGTCTTAGGCACATTTTTCTGATAATTTCCAGACTTATTATGAGGCCCCATTTTGTGTGTTTTATATTTTCAGGTTACCAAAAATAATTCCTTACGAAAGAGAATTCATGCTTGCAAAAAGTAGTGAATGAAACTTGATTTTTGTCTGGAAGAATTAACAGCCATTCCTCTCCATGCACTACAGACTTCCCCATTAGAAGCAACATATATAAAATGTTCAGAAATAAGTAAGAACAATATTTATTATGCAGGAAAAAATATACCTCGATGGCAATGATGATCACATTTAGAACATTTCAATTTTTGCTATTGTCTATTCTACCAAGATTGAGTCTCCATATACTCTGAAAGAAACGTTTAATGTTAATAGAAAGAACATCATACTTTGGAAGAAGGGAAGGGATTTCTAGTGCTGAATCTGTATCAAGTTATGCTGTTCTGAGTACATACTCGGTGATTTTAACCAAATGAAAATAACATGCAGCCTTACCTATCTTATATCCTATCATTCTTCTCTCTCTCTCTCTCTCTCATACACACACACACACACACACACACACACACACACAAAGAGAGAAATCCTTAGCTCACAACAGACAGACATCTCTGATTGGGTTAAAAATAAACACAAGGCCTCGAAAGAAAGGCAGAAACAGTAATGACAGTTTTGAAATTTCCAGTACCTGTTGTGACAGGAATAACAAATTAATTGGGACTATAACGGATTCTTTGTAAAGGTGAAGTAAACACACTTGACTGTATATTTTTCACCATCAGTTAAGTCTCAATTGGTTCTAAAAATAAACAGAAGACATTGAACAGTTTTAATGGATTCTGACACCTAGGTATTATGCTGTCACTCCAGTATAAATGAATCATAACTTTGGACTGCACATAGGAATTACTACACATTTGGAGAAAATTTATGGTGCACCAAGCTTTGAATCATGATGTGATATCAAAACTAAAGTCAAAAGAGGAAAAAAGCTGGGCATAAATTATTATCCTCAAGCCCTTATGTATCTACCCATGCAACAGGTAAAGGTTAGAGGATTTAGAAATACTGCCAATAATTATCGTGAGGGCTGAAACAAATTTATCCTTCTGAAAGTGGTTTGTAGTAAAAAGAAAAAGAAAGAAATCCAGCAGAAGACCACTTCTGTACACATGACAGAGATGTTGAATTTCTTCTTTGTGTGCACGTCCTTCTGTCCAACTAGACTGAAATCCTCCGGAGGGCATAAGCGTTGCTGTGATCTGAGAGGCCATGCATTTTGATTTTCAGCAAAGGAATCAGTCATTGGTTCAGTTAACTTACTGAATTGACTATGTTAATAACCACAACCAGCCAGACTCATTGTTTCCAGTCACATAGACAAAAATTTGAACTTTTTACTTTTTGACATTGCTTTGAAGTCTGTGACTAATCAGAAGGAAGACTATGGGAGGATATGCCCTTGTGAAAAAAGAAATCTGTTAATAAACAACAATGTTTTGAAACTTTGTATGTTTCATGGGAATGTGTTAAATGTTTATGTATTTATTTGATTGAAATATCAGGTTTTAAACAGAATCATGCCTAAAGAGATTAGATGCAGACATCAGGAGAACACTTCTTTAAAGTGCTTCTATTGTAAAATAGAAATAATAATACTGCATGTTTATATAACATTTGACATTTTTCAAAGCATTTTCATAAATAGTACGTTATGCTATCTTCTATAAAGTAAAAAGCCTGGCTTATTACTCCATTTTCCAGATAAAGAAACGGAGACAGACGAACTCAATCAGTGAAGAAGCAGATATTAGAGTGATGGTCTTTTGCTTGTTTGACCAGTCTTCTTTCTAGATGTTTGCTTATTTTTCTGTTGGCCAAATAGGCAAAATCTAACATTTGTGTAGTTAGATTTGTGCTGCCTGTTACAGTTGGACAGCAGGGCAGGTAGGCTTATCCTCATTTTATAGAGGAGAAGACTAATGACCTGAGAGGTAAAGTGAATTGTCTGTGGTTGCACGGCTAGTAAATGGTGGGATTCAAGGACAGAACCTCCTGCTCTTCCCAAGAGCCTTGGCCACGAAAACCTGGCATATTAAACAATCCTGCTCCCCTTCCTCCTATTCAGCTCCCTGCATTCTCATGGCTCCAAGCAACCCTGTCAGTTAACTCATTGGGTTTGTTGATTTTCTCTGAGAGACTTAACTTGCAACAACTGAGGCCCTACAACCTGTGAAATAGGGTTGAAGGCTAATCAGAGATAACCGTGTGCAGCTGGTTTATAAGCCAATTCTTTCCCATGTTTGAAGAAAAAAAATGCAATGGGTTTTCTCATCTTTTCATGAGAAATCTGTTAATTATCAAACACATACCAGACGATAGGAGACTCGGAGTAGCTGTCTTTAAGTAAAAACCCATGCATCTTTAAGGCAAGTGGCCAGTTTGGGTCCTAGGTAGGAGACCGGGGACAAGGCAAACACCGTATAGGGAGGTAGGGGGTACCCGTAGGGTAGTCTGTGAAGACATGGGGGTGGGATAGAGAAACTGAGGGTAGAACAGGCTAGAAAGAGGCAGAATGGAGGCCCTCATAGGTCACCAGGCCAGGCCCTAAGAACTTCTCCTCGCCACCTTGGCCATGGACACAGGTTGATCCTATGACGGTCTTGATGGTCGTTGGCTTGTCTATTCCAGCCTGCCATTTTGATACGAGCATCCTAAAATGGCCATTACACATTTTCAATGTTCACTTTAGCTTCTTCTAGGTTTAATCCATCCCTTGTGGCTACTTGTACAGTTTCAGTTTCTATGCAAGGCTTTCTACATTGACCTTGCACAGTTATAAATGTTTTAACATCCATAAAAAAATAAAAATGTGTGCTCCCATAAAGAGTAGCAAACAGAAAAACAGTAAGTAGTAGGAAGATTTGAGGCCGTGCACCGCTAGTCTCCATAAGGCCGGCATTACTGCGAGCTTCCATTGCATCCCTGAATTTAATGGCTGTGAATACGGTTATCGCAGGCTGTTTAGAGGGCATTATATTAGCGTGACCGTCGGTAAGTACCAACTTCACGTTTTTATTTCCACTGCAAAGGAGATCGTTTCCTACGTTCCTTTAGAAAGGGAAACAGGGCTTTGCAGCTTTTTTAACCTCCTGGAAAATAAACTGCAGCTGCCAGTATTCACATTCACCCGCTTCCTAGGCTTTTGAAGCTTTACTCCTGTTAGGAAAATGGGCTGTTTATGCTCAAACTGAAGTTTCCTGGTGTTTTGTTTTTAAGATTAAAAAACACTGGAGAGTGAAAACAAAGCTTTTAAAGCTTCATAAAAGGTGGGGAGTTCACTCCTTTCTGTTTCTCAGGGTTATAAACAGGGGTCCAGAAAAAGCTCCATCTCAGAGCTGGGAGACCAACCAGACATTTAAAGGGGTAGCACCTTAACTTGTCAATTTTGAGAATACCAAATGATCCTGGAGGTTTTTTTATTCCTTTAATCAGCTGTAATTTTCAGCTCTGATGCTGTCTGACAGGCTTCATCTCAACCCCCGTGCTACCCTGCTCCTCTGGCTTCATCACTGAGAGATACAAATAAGGGGGAGGGGATCTGGAACATGAACTGACAGCATAAATTGGATGGGATCTCACCTACCTATTGGGATTGGTACCCCAGTTTGGAGGGTCTGAAGGGGAAGAGTTGAAAGAATGCCCACGTCATGGAGGAGGGTCAGGTGCTAAGACTTTTTATATTTTTTTCTTTTTCTTTCTTATACCTTTTTTCCCTCCCTTCTTCTTCCATTCTCTTTCCCTCTCTCTTTTCTCTCTGTCTCTTCCTCCTCCTCCTCCTCTCTTCCCGCTCTCCAGTTTTAAACCCAGTTATCTCCTTCTTATCCTCCTTTGGATAATAGGCATGCACACTTTGGATCCAGGAGAAAATATAGTAGGTGCACACACACACACATGCACGCATATGTACACAGAGACGCACACATGTACACTCACAGGGGCATTTGTATCTCGTGCATTGAACAACAATAGTAGTAGCTATTACTTATTGAGGGCTATCTGCCAGTCACTATGATCTGTGCATTATCTCAATTAATCCTCAGATCATCTCTGTGAGGCTCATTGTAGAGATCAGGAAGCTGATCTAAGTCACAGCTAGGAATAAAAAAGAGCTCAACCTCAGAGGCCCACGGCCTCCAGGCCAAAATGTCCCTGCTTTCAGTTTCTCTTTATATCAGTCTTATCTACAATCTGTAATCCTCTCTCAACGCTGACTGTCAGCAGTGGAAGTTTAGGAGAAGTCACATAGGGACCAGTAGCGCCTGCTGGGGTTGTGTTTCAGGTGTGAGGACCAGCATTGCTCACACTCGGGTCCAAAATGCTCTTCTTCATTCCTGCATCTTCTTCCAGGTGGGTATTGGTGAGGGGGATAAAAAACTGTGGCCTTGGGCTAAGAGTGTGGGAACAGAAGGACTGCCTTTCCATCAGGGATGCCAATGCACGGGAGGAGGGGTGGTTCTGGGCATTTTTTCCTGATCTTGCAGCCTGGGAGGCATCACCCCATGTTTTCTGGGCTGCCTGTCAAATAATAGAAAGAGCTGCTTGCATCAGTTTGAGACCCTAGTGCCAGTGTGCCCCCATTTTCCATACACGTAATGCAAGACAATCTTTTCCCCAGCTTCTCCCCCTGAATAAGAATTGAGGCCTTTTCTGGGGAAGATATACTAGCCTTAAACATATAATACACATGCCCTTAATTGCTTCAAGGTCATTTTCAGGAATTCTGATATGTTTGAATAATTAGCTTTAGAAGTGTACACTGCATTTCTACCTTAGTGGGTAGAATAGAAAAATAAATTTCTTCCTGTTTGGAAAGATGATGGAAGATACTAAGATAAAATTAATTTTAATAATGAAATTATTTTATGTATATAAGGATAGCATATTCCTATTTGATGTAATTTTGTTATTCTATAGTTATAAGCCACATTCTATTTCATAGGTAGGTGCATAAGTATTCTAAGCAGAATGAAATGATGATGTGAAATCATACTTTTTTAAATCATATATGTCTAAACATGGGATATGTCCAGTGATCTTTCTCCCCAGTCTTCTTTCCCATTCTCCTCCACCTAAACACCACAAAATGAACAAAACCAAGCAATTGATTAGCATTTCTGTAAGATGTTTTCTTGGTTAAGTTTGAACTTGAACAACTTGAGCATAAAGGTCACTTGATTCCAAAATGCATGTATTCACAAATGTCACATATGGTGTTTTTTGTACTTTTTAAAAATATATGTGTACATTCAAAAAAATCTCACAGTATGGCACAATTTGCTACTCTTCATTCAGGGGTAATTTCTTACTGCGGAGATCGCCCCCCTCAAAATTACAGTTCATGGTCTTTACTGACTTGTTCAATCAAATCTAATATAATAGTATGGAAGACTCAATCCTTTTGCTCTTTGCTTAAAGTTTTTAGTTTTAAATAATGCTTTCTCTTTTAGCTACCAAGCAGTGTCACAGATGAAAAATATTACCTTGAAGAAGTAAAATACTTAAGTGGATTTTTAGGGTCTTAAATTCTTAAAACCCCTGTGAAATCACATGTAGGTGAAACCATCACACACCATGAAAAGAATTATGCTCTGGTATAATGGTAATTAACCACCACCCTAAATAGCTGATTGTACTTGTAACCCTCATGTCAGGATTAGAATCCTTTAATAATGGCCGTGTTTATGGTTCTAATTTGGTTTGCAATTGATTCTCCTAAAAACCATAAGCCAGGAAAGTGCTTATTTTACGGAGCACAATATAGCCTTCGTGAAGACTATTTTAAAATTACTCTGGTGTCCTACAAACTTCAAGATCTTTTGTTTTCATAAATTATGAAAGGGAAATGTCACAAGCACTCATCGCTGTGGTGCCCTGGCTCTGCTGACAGCTGTATGATGCACACTCAGTGCGGCAGGTTGGGAGCTGAGAGTTTCATCAATAAATATGACTCTGATCGCTTCATGTCGACGGTCAAGGTAATGGCGTTTTAGTATCTTGGAAACATGCACCACTCCCAGTCACATGCAGACTGGAGAGTTGAAATCTACAGTGCGGAGCTCATCTCATTCTTTCTTCTTGACAGAAATTCCACTTTTTATCTTTCTCACAATTCCTGATGATAATCTGTTTTTGATACAGTCATATTTCTTACTTGTATTTTACCACCGCATAAGGCTGCATGTATACTGTACATAGCATGTGGAAATCAAGGTTGAAACTAATAGTGTATGTTATATTAGAAGGAATATTTCACCTCTCGACCTCTTCCAGCGTGGACATGACCACTGCTTTTCTGGATCCCTAAAGATGATTAGACCAATGTTTTAAAATATAAGAAAAGCAAACAACAGAAGGCCAGGGACACTAATCCTCTATATAGGAAGAATCGTGTAGAATAAATCTCAAGGGCATTTTTAAAAAGAAATCAATATTAAAACATTATGAGTGTGAATTAATTTAAAAATAAACCATAGCTTTCCTTAGTATCCAAGCTGCCCTACTTTACCCATTTTTCATTTGCCTTTACCCTCCATCTGCAGATATCACTTCTACCATGAAAGATATTTTCCATAGATGTTAGATGCAAATATTATACATAACTGGGCTTTAAATTCATAGTTTTATTTATTATAACATATACTTGTTTATGTTTGCTTCTTTTACAGTTTGGTATGATAGCACAATATATAAAATTGATACTTAAAAAAGGAATGTTTGCAACATTTATGAAAACAGATTAAACATACTGTAATTATTATTGAGATCTACATATCCATGGTAACTTTGGATGTTTTTATTTTTAGCCTGTTCTTCTTGGTATGAAGCAGTTCTTTATAGTCACTTATTTTTCCATAAATCCTCTGCTTGGAAAAATTTTAAAGTTAACATGAAATACCTAGGTTTAAAATGTCACCCAAAAAATTAAGTTTATATCTCTACACCACTAAATTTTTGCCATTTTCCTATGTTGACTTATTTAAAAAAAAATCCACAGTCACCTTGACAGAATTTTCAGACTTTGGAATATAATTTGACTGTGAATATTTCCTCAAACCACAAAACACAGGAAGGCAAGAAATCTAAAAAATCCTTGCATCTGGGAAAACTCAGGGTGGTAAGTAGGTTAACATGTTACTGAAACTATAGGGAGATACAGTTTTTGACATATGAATGTTACGAACAAGGTCTTGCAGACATTTAAGCTGTATTTTTTACCCTTTTGAATCTACTTTTACACTGACCATAATTGAAATAATGTTAAAGTGTAACCAAAGAATTTTCAGCAAAAATGTTGAAAGGAACCAATTTATGTGTAAAAAGATCAAGAAAGACAGGCTAATTTTTTAAAAGCCCTATGCTCCCAGCACTAATATCTGATCTCTGCAAAATTCATTTTATACTTATAATGACTTTCTCTTTTCATAAAGAAAATACTTTTTCCCCCTCATTTATTGACCAAACTGTGATGAGAAAATAAGAAATTTAATGCCAGTGGATTATTCTTACGTTTTGTTTTTGTTTTTGTTTTTTTTCTGAAAATCTGGGAAAGAATTGGCTCCAATTAATGCTGAGAACACTTTATTTGTGTAAAAATATAACATGGTTAATAAAATGTTAGCTATGAATAAAAATGTAAGTACAGTGAAATGCAAATGTAGGCATGGCTAATGTGCAATACTGTATACCCATGTTGATTTCTTTAGTGGAGAAAAATATCTATGATGCAGTCAGTAAATTAAATTATATCAGAATGTGTTCTTTAGGAGGTTTCAGAAGCTCAAGATTTCAGACTTTAATGCCTGCACACAAACTGACTTTAAAAAGCAAAGATTTGAAACAGATAAAGCAACATTTTGCCTAAAGTTCATTCATCAAAGGGCCGCATATTTTGAAAAGGGTAAAAGTACTACTAAACCCATCAGGGATAAGTAAAGGCTATATACTATAGATTATTTTAATCCCCCAGCTAGATATAAAAGGGATAATTACATATTTGTGGTTGAAGCCATGTGGTGGAAAAATCAATACAACTTTTTTGTATGACACTTCATTAGTGTGAAAAATTTTAAAAGCTGAGAAGAACTGCCTTGCAATTAAATGCCTCTGCTACTTCAGCTCCAGTAATGGGTTTGTATTATTATCTAGTTTATTTGAAATAGTGGTTGCACTATAGAAGTAATTGGAAAACATTGATTATGCACTTGTATCTGGAAAGCCTGGCAAATCATTACAGGGCCCGGCAACAGTTAGTTAGCCTTACTAATGAAGCACTAATTGCTCTAAGTAGGTTAACATGTTAGTGAAACTATAGGAAGATAATAGTTTAGAAAATCCTGAGGTATTTTGCCAAACATGCATTTTCATTTAATATTCTGGAGATTGACGCCATATGAGTATTTTTTTCCTTTTGTTTTGTTTTGTTTATGATGCTCTTTTGGAAAACAGAAAGAGTAGCTTAAATGAAGTTCCCACAATCATGTGGCATAAAATGACTCTGTTTCCTTTTATGCCCCCTTCTTATTAACGCAACCTCTTTTAGCAAACGGAACTAACCTACTTTCAGCATGGTTTCCTTGAGCAGTTTTTTGGGTCCTTCAGTTCAGAAACTTCTGACATTTTTATCTTGGTTCACTCTCCCAGTTCAAGGGCTTCATGAGCCAATCCATGCTATATCTTCCAGCTGTTGAGTCATGATACCATTGTCCTATGTACATAAAAACTATTTTTTCAAAACTATCATTTTCACTTTAAATTAATTTGTAGAACTTAATATGGCTTTATTAATAGAAAAAGGGTACCAATATATCCCCCACTGCCATTAGTGACATTTTTAGGAGGAAAAAAATCAGTATTAGAGAAATTCTTGCTTATACACACCAGGAGACAAAATCAAGAATGTTCACAGCACTGTTGTGTGTAATAATAGCAAATGAACAAGCCAACACACCAGAACCCACTCAATGCCCATTGACAAGGTAATGGACAAATAATTATCTTCTGTTCACAAAATGGAGTATTATACAATAGAGAAAATGAATGACACATAAAAACATAGGCACATTTGTTCTGAATGAATCTCGGAGAAATAATGTGAAATGAGAAAAGCAAGTTTTAAAAGACCACATAGGATATGGTACTACTTTATAAAGTCTCAAAACAAACAAAACTGAACAATCGTAGTAATATACACATATATAGCAAATTTATTTTTTAAAGTCTATAAAATAGTATACATAGAAAATTCAGGATAAAATTACCTCAAGAGCTGGAAATGGGGGCAGAGTGGAGGTGTCAAAGGCTTTGTTGGTGTCGTAGTTTTGAATTGAGTGGAAGGTCACACTGTTCATTCTAATATTATGCTTTGTAGTTCAAATTTATGTTGCAAATAGTCTTTTGTACCTAACAACAAAAAAAGTTTTAAAGAATCAGTCATCTTCCACTCCTTAAAAAAAAGTACATCATCTTTTCCAGTCAAATGATCAAATCTTACCTCTTTGATGTTCTAAGGAAATCAGAGAAAAAAAGTTGCCATTTTAAAATTGCTATATATTTTTTGCCAATTATTGAAAATATCAATGTAAGAAACTAAAGAAAAAATGCTGTCTTTAATTAAAAAAGAAGTCTATTTAGATTTTTAAAAATATAATAATTCCCTCTTGTATATTTACAATGTATTCATAAGGATAGGGATATTTTTCTTCGTAAGACTTAGGTAAACCTTATACCAATGACTGAGGAGTTCACATGGTTTACATCTGAGTAAAATATTTATCTTTTGGGGCCATTAAGGAAACAACAGTAGTATTAGGATGGGAAAGGACAAATTTCCTATTCCTTTTTCAAAAAACACATTTATTTCTTATCTAGCAACATCTACCAATATAGAAGGCAATCAAATGCCACAACCCCTGTAAGATGTCCAGCAAAGTTTGGGGGTCAGTGAGAGGGGAGATTAATTTTTCTGTGTCTTGCTTCCCTTGCCTGGCTGCTTGGCTTCCTGTACCTAATGCAGAACTTGGCACACAGTAAGTGCCCAATATGTACTTTTTAGTCAAGATTTTTGTGAAACCAATTTCTAAGAAGATAGATATATGAAAATATGTTATTGATTTGAATGCCAAGAGTGAAAATTTACAAATAATATGACAATGGCTAACAGAAGAAAAATTCAGTTACCCAAATCTTCGAAATAAGTGAGAAAAAAGGCCTCCAAAGCAAACCAGAGACCAGTGATGCTCTTGAGATTTTCTTTATATTTCTAATATATGATATGATTATATTATTTTGAGAAATGCAGCTCATGGAAAAAAAACGTCCACAAAACTGTCAAAGGGTTGGAGGTTCAAAATATTTCCTTGATCTGTTAAAACAAAAAGCAAAGGAATTCTTTTTCTTTTAGACATAGGCCCTGAAATGTTTATAGATGTGATAAATTAAATGATGCCTAGGGTTTGCTTCAAAACTAAACAAGTTGGGGAGTGGACAGGGCATTAGTGAAACCAGAATGACCATGAGCATGAGATGATATTCGTTAAAGCTGAATGATGAGTATACACGGAGTTATTATGTTATTCTGTCTCTTTTATATATGTATTTTTTCCATAATAAAAAGATTAAAATGTATGGGGCCAGATTTATTGAAATCCCATATGAAACTATTTTGTAAATGGTTAATTCCTAGCCAACTACTCATAATTTCTCTTTGGGTTGGAAAAAATGTAAGATTCTCATTCTTGACACTAATTCTTCTGAAAAGATCCATTTGTTTATTTTCAAGTGGCATTGGTTGGTAGCAAACAGGTGCCCTTAGGTGATACCAATTGAAATGGAACTCTTAGCCTTCAATGGGAGTTTGTATTTCCCTCAACGTTGATTTTACTTTTTTCTCTTGGAGTTATTGGAAGGATCTGGCTGGGGTGGGTGGTTGCAAAGAGAGAGGATTATTGTTTAAACGAGACCCTGTTTCTAGCCTTAAGTCAGACAAGAGCCATTCTGGTTGCATTCAACATTTCAAAGAAAAGTAACAATGCTCTCAGAAAGCCGCTCTCTACAAAGCAGCTCATTATTGTAAATGTGGGGCATGTTTAGACTGCTAAGGAGAATCATAAAAGTACGGCCTCTACTGCAAGCTCCTTTTGCAGTAAACATTGTCCTCAGGCCAGATAGGCTTCTGGGCAGCCCCGGCACCAACAGCCTGCGTGGAAACTCACCTGACAATACCGAAACGAGGGAAGTGGAGTTGTGGAAGTATAAATGTGCATGGTGAACATTATCTGCAAGGTCTTTTATGTTAAGGAAATCATGACACCTGCCAATCTTTCAAATTCCAAAGGGTAAAGCATGAGGCCTAGTAGGCTGTCATTGAACATGACAAGCTTAATGCCAAGTTTATAACAGAAAAAGGGCAATCTTATTGTGGTTTATTCAGTTTTATGTTGCTGGTTCAATAGGAAGGCATTCTCTCTCTCTCTCTCTCTCTGTCTCTTTATAAATCTAATTTATAACATTTGAAATACCAAAGAGATTCTTTACATATCTCCTGAGCCCCTGCTCCCCTTCACTACCCGCAGTCTCTCCTTTAGGGAACAACCCCTAAATCCTTCCAATTTAGCATGTTCGTGAGGCTAGACAATTGTTTTAGTTGAGCATTTCTTCCCGTTGTTATAGAGCTGTTTCTAACTCCAAACATTTCCGTTTAATTACTGCTCAGACTGTTGCTCTATTTTCATCTAACCTGCCCCTCGCTTGAGCCCATTGGGCTGAAGAAAGAATTACTCCCCACGCTGTTCCTTAGCCCTTCTTGTTCAGATCTGTAATTGGCCCTGTGTTTTTGACTTTTTGCTAATAAGCAGCTTACTTTCTCTCCCCCTAGACTCAACCCACCACTTTTGTTTCATGAATTTTACAAAGGATTTTAATAGATGCTTTAGGCTATGCAAAATGTTATATGAAGGGAAGCATTAATGCAACAGCCTTGACACAAAGGACGTGTGAATGGCTGCTTATCATTACAGTCAGGTCTCAAAATTTTCATTAGGAGTTCTGGAGGACAAAAGAAGAAAAAATGCAGCTATAGGAAGGAATATTAACCTATACTGTGTAACCAACTATAATTGCTTAGCATTTTACATTAACTCTCTTCAGACACGGCCTCTCATTATTTTTACACATACATAATAACTGCTTATTACAGCGGTATAGTTCATGCCGATCCACGGTGGATAAGGCTGTGTCAGCACTTCCAATATAAGACCCACGTTCATGGGTTTAAAACAGCTGTAAAATTTTCCTCCAGACCAAAGATTGGTAATCAACTTTCCACCTGGAGAGAGAATTTTGTTTAAAGTTAAAGAAATAAAAAAAAAACCTTTTATAAAGAAAAAAAGTTTGCTTGTTTTAAATTACCAACAAGAAATGAATGAACATGTTTAATACATTTTTGAATTTCTAAATATGGATGTTTATTGAAATCCACTCTGAAGTGTGCTTTTGATGATAAATATAAATAAATGAATTTTAAACAGCGCCAAAATTAAATACTACATTCATAATAGACTTTACTGAAAATATTTATGTTCCTAATAGATTGCATTTCATCCAATGGTGCTAGGAGCACTGCACATATTTTCAAGATGTATAATTCATAGTTTTCACTAGAAAATGAATAAAAATATTTATCAATTCCAAATGTAAGAGCCCATGAAAAGTCATCCACTCATATAACAATAGACAAGCTTTTAGAATTATTTTGAAATCCTGTTTCCTGAAAGTCTCTAAGCAAACTGATTTTGACTAAGAAAGAGAGTAGGAACTCAGCAAAGTACTGGTCTAGGAGCGAAAAATTGCAGACTGTGTAAGAGTAGATGGTAGATTTGCTATATGAAAAAATGGGTCCATTTGTGGAAATTTGGACTTCTGGCAGAAGTAATTCAGAGGATGATACTGCTAATTTTCATTAACTTTGCAAAGTACTTCAAAGTTTTCTCAATTCCCAAGGTGTAAAAGTATTTGAGATCATGTTCCCATAATAATGAGACATATTAGCATTAACTGCTCCCCTAAATGTGCCGAATTCATTTGTCATGAAATGTCTGCATTTGTTTCTAAAGTAAATGAAAGCTACAAAATGGCCTATCACTTCTTGAAGGTATCAGAGAAGCTCTTCTAATAGGTGAATAAAAATTTACATGGAAATTTTCCCTTATATTGAAAAAAGCTTAGAATACCTTTAAAATTATTTCAACCATGCTGGTTCTATAGCAAAAGTTGCAAATATATCCTTCAACACATTATATTTGTGAACAACAAATCTATCAGATATCAGTGGGATAAGACAGAGCTTGTCTCTTTAATTCCCACTAAACTTCTAGTCTTTTCCTCTGCTTCTGTCACCCTTTTAACTCAAATGAGAAGGCCTATCTTAGCTATGTTTCTCACACTTAGCTGATTCCCTGATACAACCCAAGGACTGCTAAAAAAAAAAAAAAGAAAAAAGAAATAATCATTTAAAAGTGTAAATCCACTTAGAGTAATATCAGATTCTATAAAGCAACTTATTTTACTATCTCTTGAAGTGACAGCTTACGAAAGGTGGAAACATAGACTAAAAGTGGCTCTCAGCACAAAGACATTCACGTTTCATGGTTTTTGTGTAGTAAGGAAGTAGCACCTCTGTCCCTAAACTGTTGGAGTAAAGGGCTCCTGGCTGGCATTTGTGCGATGACTCTTCTGCGTTGGAAAAAGCTGTAACTTGTTAGTACAGTTCCAGTAAACAGAGTGCTAGCCTCACATAGCTAATTAGCTGTGGCCCCTGCTCGCCTGTGCTATGTAGTGACACTCTAATCAGAGATGATTGTCATCAGATATCACAGATGTCTCTCTTGCTGCTCAGCCCAGGCAGGCACTGGTGCAGTTTAGGGAAGGAAGCATAGAAGCTGTTTAGAGACACCGGGTCTTTGGGTGCCTCAGCTGCTGGTTCCAGGCAGCTCGTCACTCCTGCCTGCTGAGAGGAAGAACGCAGGGTTAGGCAAGGGGGGGTATTATACCTGTCGGGTTTTCCAGGAGGCAGTGATGCAATCAGTTTGAAAAGAGAGGTTTCAGAACAAAAACATGTAACTGAAGCTACTCAGGACTTTTCTGAGCCACCTGGGATTCTTGGAGATGACAAATGCTAATTCTTTTAATTCATCACATATTTTTGAACTGGGTGTCTGAGAGGGCTAAACGAACAGGGTTAAAAATTTACAAGCCACAATCAAAGATGTGGTAAGGAAAATAAAGCAGCATGCAAAGAGGTGTGACTTGAGCCCTAAAGTGGGAATCTGATAACCCAATAATCCTCAACCTCTCCCTCTCAGCTAGGCCTCTTGCTCCACCCCATGAACTTAGAAATCCTCTATTCTCTGACCCTTCTACCTAGCATCCTGTTATCCCTCAAGAGTAACTGAACTTCTCTCGCTGGGTTGCTGGTAATCCTACTCTCTGAAGGACTTTCAGCTCATTTGACTTCTCTCGTAAATAAAAATTGCCCTCCCCCCCAACTCCACCGCCATTTCCAAACAACACCCACACCATGGCTTCTCCAGCATACTCTTGGCTCCCCCAGCTGTTCTTTCTTGGGCTCTGCCCAGGCTCTTCTTCCATGTGCTGTCCCTAACATTCGACGCTCGAGAGTTCCATTCCCAGTCCTTGTTTAGGGTCCTTCTCAGCTACTGTCTCCTGCATAACCTCATCCACACCTATCTCTTCTAAACCAAGCCCACTCTTGAGACATATAAATCTTCCTCCAGAGCTCTCCTAAGCTCCAAATGTTTATTGAACATTTTCTCCAACTATCCCAGGGACATCTTCTATTTAACTTGCCCCAAATTATAAACTCACCTGCGTCCCAGCCCTTCTTACTCTTAGGAACTCCCTCTAACCCAAGCCTTCCTTTGTATTTGCCAACTCTGTGAGGACTCCACTCTCCACTTGCGTTACCTAAGTAAAAAACCTGAAACCACCAGGACCCCTGCTTTCCTTGGCTCCCAAACCCTGGCTCTCAGGAAGCTTGGTTGTGTTCTTCATATCTCTGGATTCATTCCCTCCACTCCATTTCATTAGTCTCTGCCTTATTAAAAGCTTTTGTTATCTCCCTGCTTGGCTAATTCTTGCTACAAAAAACATCCATTATCCTATGAGTGATCTTTCTAGAACGCAAAGCTTATCTTACTGTTCCCTTGCTCAGAACCTGAAGAGATCGCTAAACTTTAAGGAAAGCCTGGCAGGTAAGGCTCTTTCTTTTGGACCCACGCCCTGCTTTCCAGACTCTGCTCACAAGTCTTATTTTTCTAGCAAGTCTTTCCTAGCAGAAGAAAGTGCTGCTTCCTAAATGCTTTGAGTCACATTTTCACATTTTGGTTATAACTCTAATTACATTACATTTTTTTTTTAAGATAGGGTCTCACTCTGTCACTCAGGCTGGAGTGCAGTGGCATGATCATAGCTCACTGTAACCTCAGACTCCTGGCCTCAAGAGATCCTCCAGCTTTGGCCTCCCAAGGAGTTGGAATTACAGGTGTGAGCCACTGCACCTGGCCTCTAATTACATTTCTGTGAATGTTAACATATCTGTCTATTTCCCTTGACTGGGAATCTCTGGAGGGCAAGTAATGTTCATCTTTGGACATCTTTACCTGGCCTAGTGCCTGGCACACAGAAGACCTTTAAAAATTTATTAAATGAATGAATAAATAAATGCAAGAATAAATGAATGAAGGAGTGAATGAATGAATAAATAGGAATGTACCATTGCATAGGATCAGGTAGGAAGAAAACTAACATCTTGAAGGTTTCTTTAGCTTTTCACAAAGTCTTAGAACACTGAGAGACTAAATCAGAATGAGACTGCATGTAGTAGTAGTAATAATAATAATAGTAATAATAATAACCACGATTCATTAGGCACTTGTGCCAGGCACCATGCCAAATTTACATAAATTAACCCATTTAATCAATAGGAATCTGATAAGTATAATTTAATCTGTTTTACAGATGAAGAAATTGACAGTCAAGGTTCCACAGCTAGTAAGTCATAGGATCAGGATATGAACCCAGGAATGCCTGCTTTATTTCAAAGTCTGTGGTAGAAAACACCAGGCTCACACTGCCTACATTGTCTACAGTCTTGCGAATTTTGCACTTTGGGAATTTAGGCCACAGTAGTGCATGAAAAGGAGGTATGAAGAACACCTTACTACTTTATGGTTAAAAATCAGATGGAAGACCAGGCGCGGTGGCTCATGCCTGTAATCCCAGCACTTTGGGAGGCCAAGGTGGGCAGATCACGAGGTCCGGAGATGGGGTTTCACCATATTGTACTAAAAATACAAAAGTTAGCCGGGCGTGGTGGCATGTGCCTGTAGTCCCAGCTACTCGAGAGGCTGAGACAGAAGAATCGCTTGAACCCAGGAGGCAGAGGTTGCAGTGAGCCGAGATTGTGCCACTGCACTGCATCCTGGGAGACAGAGCAAGACCCTGTCTCAAAAAAAAAAAAAAAAAAGATGGAGGTTTTTCCTAAAAGCTGGCCAATCTATTACTTCAGCTAATTACGGTGCCCAGCTATGCTGGAGGTTCTATTTCTCCATCTTTCTCAGCCCTAGGGCCACAGATGCATCCCTCACCTATGACAGTTCCCTTGCAAAATGCAAGCCTTCATTCATCAGTTGGACTCAGAAAGGAATCGGGTTTGAAACAGCATGTAAATCACTAACGCAGAGTGGAACCCTTGCCCAGGAAGTTCAGCAAAAATGTGGCGAGAACACTTGGTTTGCAAATAAACATTTTCACAACCCACTTATTATTTGTTCGATATGATGCTTTTCACTAAATTAGTTGAATAATTTTGCCTATGGTTACTGTGGTACTGAGTAGACAAGTTCAACAGCAAACAGTATAAAGAATGTGTGTTAGAGGAAAGCGAGAATGTGGGAGAGTTGGTTGAATTTAAAACTTCTGAACGCTTGTAAATAATATTGAAAGGCTATTTCCCAGCATTTAACTGAGTGAAATATAAGGGTCTTTTTATTTAAAAAAATTTTTTTGGAATAGGGAGGAAGTGCTGGAAAAAATATGTCTTTGGCCTTGGCACTGAAAACATAAAGTTCTTGTACCTCCTCTCCCACCCACCCCTCCACCTTCTCCAATATGTTTACTACATTTTTCAGTCTCTGGTTTGAACTTTTTTCTGTCAAGTTTCCAGAATTATAAGGAATACAAAATTACTGAGCAATTGAGGTAGATACTAGCTCATTTAAAGTTGAACCATTTGCTAGACTCATTGAAAAACAATGGTCTTAAAAAGCCACAACATTTTAAAACACATTGTAGGGACCAGAGAAGACCTCTAAAGGCTCCTGATTTGAGCGTGAGTTCATAAGTTTAAGCAATATGTAACATTACTTTTACTGAGCATATTTTTCAGCTCTGTGGTTGCATGCTAGGAAAATAAGAGCAAAGTATGTGTGGCCAAGGAAATAAGAATAGTAAAACAGCCTAAATAATCTAGCATTGATTTCAATCTTATATATAACCATATAGCGTAATGTTTATTATTATCACAATTTGCATTTGTGATACCTTGCATTTTAGGAACTGTTTTTCTTATATATATGGTCAGTCTCACTTGGACCATGGACCAAAACTGTAAGTTTGGCAGGTAAGAATCATTATCCCCAATTTAGAGAAAAGGTAACTGAGTTTCAGCAAGATATAGTGACTTTCCCATAGTACAAGTAGGTTATCTGAAGCCTAGTACTTTCTCTTCCCTATAGCCAAACTACACTAAACGTGCATGTATCTGTGTGTGCTGAAAGCTGTGCTCAGAATGCAGACTCAAGTTTAATTCTGTGTCAGGTTAGAACAGTAAGCAAATTTAAGATTGTGCAATAGTTGCATTTCTGGTCCCAAAGCCTGGTTTAATAAACGCAAATCAGCCTTGATTATTGGCTAAGAAAATGAAAGTGTTAATTAAGCTCAGCTCCCTGGTCAGAAATAAAAGGCTGTGAAATTCAAACATACCTGAGGAATGTGAGCAGGCAGCTGTGAACTTGTGTACACGGGTATAGTCACATTCATTTTTGTTTGCCTGCTGTCCAGCCTGGGGACTACAAGATAGTAAACCCATATCAAATGTGAAAATGAGTAAAAGCGGGGAAATGGAAAGGAGGGAGAAGGAAAAGGCATGAATGAAAAGTGGGAAGAAGGAGAATAGGAAGGAAAGAGGGGTAAACTTCATTCACTAATTGGCTGTATGGAAGGTGAATGTTAACTAAGGCACAGTTTGGAGAGGTGCCAATTTGTTTTTCCTGCCTTGGCTGTTAGCTAACTGCCTTTCACTAGGTATGTATATATATATATATATCCACAAATATTCATAGATAAGTCAACAGTTCTATATATACCCACACCCCACAATGCACACGTAGACACACACACACATGCAGACACACACACACACACACATTCAAACTGAGCTTCACATCTAATACAAAGGACCAGAGCAAAGATATGACCGAAGAGGAGGATGAAAATACTATAGATGTAAAAGAGATAAGAGGAAACATTTTGGGCATGGGCTATATATTCTTGAATTAGGATGATGAAACTGAAATACACACACACACAGAGTTTCCATTAACATGGAAAGTGTAGGGAGGTGGTGCTCTTTGCTGAAATGAGGTTAAAAATATTCACTGAAATATAAAAGCTGCTCAAAGTAAGGGTCTTTCTAAAAACCAGAGCAGGCAAGAAAAGAGCCCAACTTCTGAAGATGCTAACCAAATTATGATCTGTTTCCAACAGAGAGATCCACCTTAAAAGAAAGGTCCAGAGAGCTTGATAGAAACCAAATACAGTAAGAGGAAGTTGGGAGTGTGGGTGTCAGGCTGTCAGTAATTTGACAGCTATGGTAACTACCCTCTAATCCAGCCAGCTCCAGCCACGCTCTCAGCTGACACCACCAGGACTGACTGACAGCTGAGGAGCAGGCACTTTTTACAGGCTCAAGTGACATCCAGTCTATTAAGGCTGACAAGCACAAAGCAGAGATTTGCCCTGAATGGTTTGGTACTGAAGCCTAGTAAAGGGGTTATTTGAAAGGTCTTAGAGAAAGTGTCAGACTCCAGCTCAGATGATAACAATATTGTAATGATGGTACTGGACAATGAAGTGCGATGATTGCCCATACGGGCTGGGAAGACTGGAGGCGAATGGGGAAAGCCGAGCAGGAGCACACAGAAGCTGATTCTCCAAGGCCAGTGTGCAACCATTCAAGGAATTTCCGTTGGTGGTGTGTTCATTTGGGTGTTGGGGGGCAGGGAGGCTTCTCAAAGTTGCATATTAATTGTATTTGCATGGCGGGTGGGGTGGACAGTAAGCAGCTCTGGAGAACTGGGTACAAACTACCTGAAAGGAACATTTGCCTGCCTTTGGTTCACTCTTCATCAAGAGGCATTGAAAATATTTTGCAGAAGAAAATGAATGGTAATTTTCAGACTACCACTTTGCTTATTAACTCTGACTGAAAAGTAAATTAGGCCTGTGATGATATGACTGTGATTAGTATCACTGCTGTTCTTGACTGAACTGTCTCCCACAAGGTGCCACACACTTTGTCAACAACAACACCCAGAATTGATTCAGCAGGCGTTTTTCTCCTAACAGCAGCAAAATGAATTGTTTCTCTAAGTGTCTTTCCATAGTTCTCTCGATGAAATAGAGAAAGGGCAAGTATCATAATCTTGTTTTATTGATAGAAAAACATCTCCTAGTGTCACTGTGCACTCCCATTTGGGTTAGGCACACCCTTATGCATATATCTATTTGTTGTCCATTCCTTTATTCCACACATATTTTGTGCTTATTATAAGACAGGTACTTAGGTAGGTGGTTAGAATCTAGGGCTGGGACTGATGTTCAGCTACCAGCATATTATCTATTAATGTATTGACATACTTCTGCAGGCAAAGAGTTGCTGTTTTGAGTCCCAAGTGGATCCTAACCTCCCTCCCCCATCTGCTTCACTATCTTCCACCTCATGACTCCTTCAAGTTCCCCATGATCTAGCATGAATGAATGAATGCCTGGAATAACAGGTCTCCCTCCCAGCATTTTGTCCAGCATCCATTCTGATTTTTAAGTCTACCAGTTGTGAAAGGGTTTAAACATCACCACTGGTGGAGCTCGTAATTTTAAAAATTATGAAAAATGTCCAAACTTTCTAGATGGGTAAACTTTCCCAAGTTTACTCTTCCCAAATTCTTCTCCAAAGGATAACTTCTCAAAGTTTTCCCACATAGAACTTCCTTGGGAGTTCTATACACAAGGAGAGTTGAAGTTTGAGTATGTGTAGGTAATAAGAATCTTTAAAATTTGAAAACAAACAAAACCCCAGCACCGCCACTAAGAAAATAGAATTTGCTCCTAGAAATATGGATTTGTCTCTATGACTTCCAATTTAAATGGCTTCAGGTCTGATTTGGTTTCTCCATTTTTTTCTCTATGATTATCCATGAAGATACAAAAAAGACTAAAATCTATTATGCTTCCCAAATATTAAGAAAGAGAGAGATTATTATTTCTAGCACATGTGGTAATAGCCTCAAAACCGTGGCTCCCCCAATGGCAATACAATGAAAAGCAAAACTAAAGACATGGCAGGTCTATGCAGCGGAAAACCAATGACACCTGCCATCAAAAAAAGTAAATAGGGACATGGTATAATCCCCTTCATCAGACCGTCCCATGGTTGAGAAACACGAAAACTATACCAATTGAAACACTCAGTAGCCATCCTGGGGATACTGAAGGTGGTGCTTTGCATTTTCAAAGACATAATACAAAAAATAAAGTGTATAGATCCAAGAAGGGAAATACTGGGAGGAGTGTGTAAAAGGTTTTTTTAAAAATAGGACCTGGCATCTGCCGGGTGCAGTGGCTCACTCCTGTAATCCCAACACTTTGGGAGACCAAGGCGGGCAGATCACGAGGTCAAGAGATCGAGACCATCCTGGCCAACATGATGAAACCCTGTCTCTACTAAAAATACAAAAATTAGCCGGGTGTGGTGGCACACATCTGTAGTCCCAGCTACTTGGGAGGCTGAGGCAGGAGAATCACTTGAATCGGGGAGGCAGAGGTTGCAGTGAGCCAGGATCGTGCCGCTGCACTCCAGCCTGGTGACAGAGACTCTAGCTCAAAAATATATATATCTATATATCTCTCTCTATATATATAGATATATATAGAGAGAGATTAGATAGGTGATAGATGATGATAGATAGATATAGATAGATAGATAGATAGATAGATAGATAGATAGATAGATAGATAGATTGATTGATATAGGGTGGGGCACGATGGCTCACACCTGTAATCCTAGCATTTTGGGAGGTCGAGGCAGGCGGATCACCTCAGGTTAGGAGCTGGAAACCAGCCTGGTCAACATGGGGAAACTCTGTCTCTACTAAAAATACAAAAATTAGCCAGGCATGGTGGCAGGTGCCTGTAATCCCAGCTACTCAGGGAGGCTGAGGCAGGAGAATCACTTGAACCCGGGAGGCGGAGGTTGCAGTGAGCCAAGATCGCGCCACTGCACTCCAGCCTGGGTGATAAAGCAAGACTCAATCTCAAATAAACAAATAATAAAATGAAAATAAAAATAGTTTTCAATTTGCTAAATAGCTTAAGACTACAAGATAATGAGGAAACGGAGATAGAAGATCCTTTATCTTTCCACATTGCCAGATGAGATGAAAACCTGCTTATCATTAATAATTGGTCTAGGAGTTGTACATATTCAGGTTTAAGAAAATGAACAACGGAGCCAAGAGCAATCCAAGTTATCAAACTGTTAACATACACCAAATCTGGAATATTTCTTCTTGTTTGAGGTTGAATGAACAGAAAAACAAAGCAACACAAGGCCATTGAAAATATTATTATAAATCTGGAAAAAAGAATATTGTCTGGATGATCAAGGTAAACAGCAGATCTATAAAAACATCTTACTCTGAGAGTCAGAAGTAAATTCACTTTACCTTCAATTTTTTTTAAAATGTAGAAGAATGATGATGAGGAGGAAGAAAAACCAAAAGTAAACAGGAAGAGGAAGGGGAGAGGAAGAGGAGGAAAGGAAAATATCATCTATGAAACAGGAACAGAGAACATGTTAAGATCAAAGAGGAGATGATAAAATAATAATGGATTTCATGAAAATTAAAACAGCAATGCCAAAATTAAAATCTCTTTTGAAGATAGCAAAGGAAAATGACCTGTAGAACATTAAATCGCAGCTATAGGAGACAAACTTGAAAAACTCTCTCAGAAAATTTCCAGTCAATATGACATCACAAGATCATCTTTTGTCCCTTGTCTTTCCCTGCCAATACCCCAAACATAGTAATAACAGATGAAATATTAAAAATGACAGGTGTACAAAATATCCTATACTTAAAAGCAAGATAAGTATCCGCAGAACTAAACTAAACAGAAACACAATGCAGTCAGCAAGGCTGAAGGCACAAGTTTACTGGGGATAAAGCCTAGGAGAAGGCAGAGGCAACTGGCTTATATCCCAGAAAGAACAGAGCCTGTCTCATTGTGGAAAGGTGGAAACTGAGAAGATAATGCCAAGCCATAAAAGACAGATGAGAAAAAAAGGTAGGGGGAAAGAGACAGACAAATGGGACCTGGGTTAACCATCCCTACTGGTTGTATCTGTTATAACTTTAATATCCCTATGGGACAGAGAAACCAAGCCTGCATTATAAGATCTGGTTCTGGACTTCAACACCTGGACAACTTGATGGAGGTGACAGAGAGGAATACATATGCATGAGCATGAGCACCAGAGAGAGGAGAAGGTAGAGGCAGAAGGAGAGGAAGAGAGATGCAAACTCAACTTGGCCCTCCAAGATAAAATTACAAAACACATTAAGGTCAGTAAGCCAGTTAAGAAAGAGTACATCTAAATCAACAATCAGAAGAGGAATTTATTTCAGATAAATCAGAAGAGGAATTTATCTCAGATCAATATAGTAATCTGAAGATAAACTTCAAAAACAGTATGTTTAAGATTCTGAAATGAACTAAGGAAGTAATGATGTAATGAAAGGGAAAAGACCCAAGAAATTATTAAAAACAAAATAGACGAATTTGAACAGGTAGAATTCAAAGAAACCCAATAGAAATTGCAGAAGTTAAAAAAAATGTTAAAATTAAAAAAAAAAACTGTAATGTCAGCCAAAATGGCAGAGAGAAAAAAAAACACTGAAAATTCTCTTCTCCATGAAAGCAAATTGAAAACTGGCAAATGGTCAAACTCAACTTTTTAAAAACTCTGAAAATTAAGCAAAAGCTTGCAGCAAGAAAAACAGCTGAATCTTGGTAATAACCATGAGCTTTGAGGTGTTCTTAACTTTCTCTAGTCCCAGTTCTGATTTTCAGCTCAGTGGTAGCCTTGAAATAAAAAACCTGCAGTCATTGCAGTGGGCAGAACTTAGAGTTTCTTCAAAGCCACATTGCCAGAGTAGAGTCATTATTTAACCTTTCTTGTGGTTCCCTGGAAGACCACTTTTGCAAGGGTGTCATTATTTGACCTGAATCAGAGCTCCCTCTGTGCAAAAAGCCTTTTCCATGGAGATGAGTGTTGAAAATAATTGCAGGCAATTGTTTGACTTCATAACTGCCTGAAGAAGTGGATTACAGTCACTGTAAACAATACACTAACCAAAAAGCTTACAATAAAGAGTTGAAGAATGAAATGTTAATGAGGGTTTGAAAATTTCCAACATATTCCTGGAAATCTAAAAGTCCATGTATATACACAGGACTATTCAGGAAGACCTGACAAGACCCTAACCTCTTATCTCTGGCTGCCTTTGAGGGTCTGCATAAGTGGGAAGGAAAGGCTAAGGAATAAATGTCAGCTGCCTGGCTTGGTGTTGAAGATGTGTTCACACACACATTCAGCACCCCTTGGCAAAGACTGGGAGGTTTATTGTTCTAAAATTTAAGAAAATATGTCTACTCATTAGCTGACCACTAAACTAACCAAGCAGAGATTTCAGGGGCCACCCATGACAAATAATGCAAACTTTACAGACTTAGTTTAGATTTTACTAAACAGATAACTACAACTATAACAAGCAGCAACATCAGTAGGCCCTGGAAAGAAGAAAAAACCTGATTTGTAGGGTTGTACAAATCAGTTGCACACATTGTTGTATTCTAAATGTCCCATTTTCAACTAGAAATTATAAGACATGCAAAGAAACAAAATTATGACCATACACAGAAAAAAACCCAATCAATAGAAATAATCTCTGAATAAATCCAAGTTTTTAGACAAAAACGTTAGAGTATTTTAACTATATTCAAAGAACTAGATGAAATTATGTCTAAAGAATTGAGGGAAAATATGAGACCAATGTCCCACCAAAAACAGAAACATTGATAAAGAGACAGAAATTATAAAAATTTAAAAAGTAGAAAATCTGGGTTTCAAAATGCATCAGCTGAAATGAAAAATTCACCAGGAGGGCTCAAGATTAGATTTGAGCTAACAGAAGAAAGAACTCGCAAACCTGAAGATAAGCTGATAGAGATTATTCAGCCTGAAGAACAGAAAGAAAAATAAGAAAAATAAACACAGCCTAGAGAGCCATGGAGCACCATCAAGCACAGAAATATACATATACACATAATGGGAGTTCCAGAAGAGGATGAAGAGAGAGAAAGGGGTAGAAAGAGCATATGAAGAAAAATGGCAAAAAACTTCCCACATTTGAGGAAAAACATTAATCTACACATCTAAGCTAAAAAAACTCCACATAAAGTAAATTCAAAGAGAGTAACATATGGAAACATTAAAATCAAATTCTTAAAAACAAAGACACAATCTTGAAAGCAGCAAGAGAGAAGTGAGTCATCACGTACAAGAGATCATCAGTATGATTAACAACTTATTTCTCATCAAAAAACAGAATCCACAAGACAGCAGGATGACATATGCAATGCTGAAGGCAAAAAGCTGTCAGTCAATAATTTCATAACCAGTATAACTGTTCTTTAAAAATGAAGGCAAAAATAAGATTTAATAAAGATAAACAAAATAAACAAACCAAAACAGAGTTTTCATAAAAACAAATAACTGAGAGTGTTCATTGCTGTAAACAAAAACAGAGAGTTTGTTGCTAACAGACCTGCCTCATAAGAAATACTAAAGGCAAGTGTTCAGGCAGAATTAAATGGACACTAGACTCAACACTCCACTCAACATGAAGAAATAAAGAGCACTGGTAAAGGTAATTGCATAGATAAATATAAAGAAAGAATGATAAAAGTATGTTTTGCATTTCTAACTCCTATTTTCTCCTATATAATTTAAAAGACAACATCATAAAGCAATTATTATAAATCTATGTTGATGGTCACAATATATATAAAGATGTAATTTGTGACAAAACCAAGATAAAAGAGAGTGGTAATGGAACTACATAGAAGAAAAGTCTTTATATACTATTTAAATTAAGTTGATATTAATCTAGATTGTTATAAATTAAGATGTTAATGGTAATTCTCAAAGCAACCACCAAAAATTGCTTAAATATATAGTAACAAAGGAAAGGTAGTTAAAATGGTATAGTAGAAAATATCTACTTAACACAAAAAAGGGCAGTAGTGGATGAATAGAGGGAAAAAAGGCATACACATATAGAAAACAAATAAAATGGCAAACATAAATCCTATCATCAATAATTACATTAAATATAAATAGGTAACTACAGGTAAATGGCAGATACTGGCCTTTTGGATGAAATGGATAAATAGATTGAAAACAACATGGTCCAGCTACATATTTTCTAAGAAGGACTTAATTTTTTTTAATTTTTGTGGGTACATAGTAAGTGTATATATTTATGGGATACATGAGATGCTTTGATACAGGCGCACAATGTGAAATAAGCATATCATGGAGAATTTGGTATCCATCCCCTTAAGCATTTATCCTTTGAGTTACGAACAATCCAATTACACTCTTTAAGTTATTTTAAAATATACAATTAATTTATTATTGACTATAGTCACCCTGTTGTGCTATCAAATAGTATGTCTTATTCATTCTTTCTATTTTTTTTGTACCCATTAACCACCCTCACCTCTTCCCAACCCTCCCACTACCCTTCCCAGCCTCTGGTAACCATGTTTCTACTCTCTATGTCCATGAGTTCAATTCTTTTGATTTTTAGATCCCACAAATAAGTGAGAACACACAATGTTTGTCTCTCTGTTCCAAATTCATTTCATTTAACATAATGATCTCCAATTCCATCTGTGCTGTTCCAAACGACTGGATCTCATTTTTAGTATGGCTGAATAGTATTCCATTGTATATATGTACCACATTTACTTTATTCATTCATCTGTTGATGGACATTTAGGTTGCTTCCACATCTTAGCTATCGTAAACAGTGCTGCAGACAAACATAGGAATGCAGGTCAAAGAGACTCACTTTAGTTTCAAAGACACTAATAGGTTAAAAATGAAAGGGTAGAAAGAGATATACCATGGCCGGGCATGGTGGCTCACGCTTGTAATCCCAGCACTTTGGGAGGCCGAGGCAGGCGGATCACGAGGTCAGGAGATCGAGACCATGGTGAAACCCTGTCTCTACTAAAAATACAAAAAATTAGCCGGGCGTGGTGGCGGGCGCCTGTAGTCCCAGCTACTCGGAGAGGCTGAGGCAGGAGAATGGCGTGAACCCAGGAGGCGGAGCTTGCGGTGAGCCGAGATTGCGCCACTGCACTCCAGCCTGGGTGACAGAGCGAGACTCCGTCTCAAAAAAAAAAAAAAGAAAGAGATATACCATGCAAATAATAACCTAAAGAGAGCTGATGTGACTGTACTAATATTATTTGAAATAGATTTCAAGACAGAAAATCATTACTGGAGATACATAATGACATTTTATAATGTAAAAAGATTAACCCATCAAAGAGATATAATAATTATAAATATATAGGCACTTAACAACAGGGCACCAAAATATATGAAGCACTGCCTTTCACAATGGTTGAACTAATTTACACTTCCACCAATAGTATAAAAGTGTTCCTTTTTCTCTGCAACCTTGCCAGCACCTGTTGTTTCTGGACTTTTTAATAATTGCTATTCTGACTGGTATGAGATGGTATCTCATTGTGGTTTTGATTTGCATTTCTCTAATGATCAGTAATGTTGAGCTTTCTTTCATATGTTTGTTGGCTGCATGTATGTCTTCTTTAATGGGGTTGTTTTTTTCTTATAATTTTTTTAAGTTCTTTGTAGACTCTGGATATTCGACCTTTGAAAACTCACAGAATTGAAGGGAGAAATAGACAATTCAACAATATAGTTGAAGATTTCAGTACCCCACTTTAAATAATGAGAACAAGCAGTCAGAGACTCAGCAAGGAAACAGAAGATTTGCACAACGCTATAAACCAACTAGATCAGACACTGATAGAACACTCTACCCAACGACGGTAGACTACACATTCTTCATTCTTCTCAAGCACACATAAACACTCCCCTGGATAAATAATGCATTATATCATAAAACAAGTCTCAGTATATTTAAAAATATTTAAATCATACAAAAATTGTGTGTTCTATGACCACAATAGAATGAAACTAAAACTCAATAGAAGAAGGAAATGTAAGTAATTCAAAAATATGTAAAAATTAACTAACACACTTTTAAACAATCAATGGCTCAAACAAGACATCATAGTGGAAGTTAGTACTTTGAGATGAATGAAAATAAAAACACAACATACCCAAATTTATGATATACATAGAAAGCAGTACTTAGAGGAAAATTTAAAACTGTAAACACTTATTTTAAAAAAGAATAAATACATTAACCCAATAGCCTAAACTTCTACTCTAAGAAGCTAGAAAAAGAAGAGCAAAATAAAATCCAAAGCAAATGAAATGAAGGAAATAATAAAATTAAGATAGAAATGAATGAATTAAGAATAGAAAAAATAGAGTCAATGAAACCAAAACTTGGTTCTTTGAAAACATCAACAAAATTGACAAACCATTAGATAGATAGACCAAAAAAAGAGGGAAAGGAGTTAAATTAACAAACTCAGAGGTGAAAGAAGTAACATTACAACCAACCTTATAGAAATAAAAGGATTATAAGGGAATACTATGAAAAATTGAATACCAAAAAACTAGGTAACCTAGATGAAGTCAACAATTTTCCAGAAAGACAAAAATTAATAAAACAGATTCAAGAAGAAATGGAAAATCTGATCAGAATGATAACAAGTAAGAAAAATTAATTGATAATCCAAAAGTTTCTCATATAAAAGCCCAGAACTAGATGACTTCACTGGTAAGTTATATCAAACATCAAAGAATTAACACAAATTTTTCACAAACTCCTCCAAAAAATAGAATGAGAGGGAACACTTCCCAACTCATTCTATGATGCCAAACACATTACAAAAAACAGAAACTACAGAATATAGGCATAAGAATTCTCAAGCAAATAGTTGGAAACTGGTTCGGTAAGGTATAAAGAGGATAGTACACCACCACCAAGTGGGATTTTCCCAGGAATGCAAGGTCAGTTTAAAATATGAAAGTTAATCAATGTAATCAATAATGTAATCAATGCTGTATTAATAGAATAAAGGTTTAAAAACCACATGATCGTCTCAATAGACACAGAAAAAGCATTTGACAAAAATCTAGCACTCTTTGATGATTAAAAAAACACTCAACAAACTAGGAATAGAAGTAAAATTTCTCAGCTGAAAAAAACACATTTACAAAAAACCCACAGCTATCATTATACTTACGGCAGAAACACTGAGTACTTTCCCCCATGATATGGTTTGACTGTGTCCCCACCCAAATCTCATCTTGAATTGTAGCTCCCATATTTCCCATATGTTGTGGGAGGGAGCTGGTGGGAGACAATTGGATCATGGGGGCAGTTTCCCCCATACTGTTCTCATGGTAGTGAATAAATCTCACAAGATCTGATGGTTTTATAAGGTGTTTCCCCTTTTACTTGTCTCTCATTTCTTTTACCTGCCCCCATGTAATACATGCCTTTCACCTTCTGCCATGATTGTGAGGCCTCCCCAGCCACTTGGAACTGTGAGTCCATTAAACTCTTTTTCTTTATAAATTACCCAGTCTCAGGTATGTCTTTATCAGCAGTATGAAAATGGACTAATAGACCATAAGACCAGGAACAAGAAAAGTATGTCCACTCTTGCCACTTCCATTCAACATTGCACTAGATGTTCTAGTTAAGGCAATTAGGCAAGAAAAGGAATTAAAAAGCAGCCAGATTGGAAAGGAAGAAGTATCGTCTCTATTTGCAGTTGATATGATTTGTATGTAGAAAATTCTAAGGAATCAACAAAACTATTATGGTAAAACAAATTCATCAGGTTGCATAATACAAGATCATTATGAAAAAATCAGTTGTATTTTTATGCATCAATAACAAACAATCCAAAAATGAAATTAAGGAAACAGTTCCTTTAATAACAGTATCAAACAGAATAAAATATATTTAACAAAATAAATCAAGATCTGTACACCTAAAAATACAACAGTATTAAAAGAAATTAAAGAAGATCTATATAAATATATGCTTTCCTCCCATGTTCATAGATCAGAAAAGTTAATAATGTTGATAAGGCAATACTTATTTTAACTACAAATTCGATGCAATCTCTATCAAAATTCTAGGTGCCTTTTTTTGCTGAAATTGAAAGCTGATTCTAAAGTTCACATGGAAGTGCAAAAGATCAAGTGTAGCTAAAACAACCTTGAAAAAGATGAACCAAATTGAACTATCGCAATTCCTGATTTCTAAACTTACTGGTAAAGTACAATAATCAAGACCATGTGGTACTAGCATAAAGATAGTCATATGGGTCAATGGCTTAGAATTGAGGGTCCGGAAATAAGCCAATGTATGGATAATTAATTTTTGATAAGGGGTCCAAGAGTTTCATATATGTGAACACATATGTTCACATAAATGTACACAAATGTTCATAGCAGCGTTATTCATAAGAGTAAAAAAAAATAGAAACAACCCAAATGTTTCAACTAATGAATGGATAAACAAAATGTGGTATGCCCATACAATGGAATATTATTTGGACATAAAAGGAATGAACTATTGATACATGCTACAGTATGGATGAACCTTGAAAGCATTATACTAAGTGAAAAAAAAAGCCACAAAATGCCATATTTCTCTATTTCTATTTATATAAAATGAATTCATTGTGTCAGCAAAACACATGGGTTAAACCCAGAGTACTATTCTATGCAACCATTTAATGCTCAGTATGTTATAACTGAGTAAAATTAATTTTGTAGAAGTAATATGCACTCTCTTCAGAGAGTTCCAAATTCTCATTTACATGTAATAAAGATCAAGATCAGGCCAGGTGCGGTAGCTTATGCCTGTAATCCCAGCACTTTGGGAGGCCATGGCAGGTGGATCACCTGAGGTCAGGAGCTTGAGACCAGCCTAGCCAACATGGTGAAACCCTGTCTCTACTAATAATACAAAAATTAGTTCTACTTGGTGGCACATGCCTGTAATCGCAGCTCCTCAAGAGGCAAAGGCAGGAGAATCACTTGAACCCGGGAGGTGGAGGTTGCAATAAGCCAAGATTGTGCTATTGCACTCTAGCCTGGGTGACAAAATCGAAACTCCATCTCCAAAAAAAAAAAAAAAAAATCAAGATTGAAGTATGGCTAGCTTCCCATCATGAGGACATAGCAGCAACCATCAACATGTCTCCCACAGCTGCTGTGACCTCCAGCCCGAGAAGGGACCTAGCCAAAATCATATGAGCTTGATTTGCTGCTTTGCCTGTACTATATATCAATCATCCAATTCAACACATTTAAGTGTCTTCTAGTAAGGCCATTGTCAGATCTTAGGGAAATTCAAAATTAGTCAAGGAAGCTGCAACAGCAGTAGAGATGGATAAAAATTTCCTACCATATGATAAATGCCAGTCATTAAAATTTCAGCAGATATTTTCTTTGAGACACTAAAACAGGAATGTCAGGAAAACCATGTGTACCTGAAAATTATTCTTTCTAATTGCGTCTTAAAAGTATGGATTATGGATGATTCTTTAGTCCCTATTGAGAAGCGTCTGAAGGGAGGGAGACTTGGGAAAGTGAAGGTGGAGGATGGTACTAGGCATAACTTAAGGAGGCACATTTTCAAGGACAATCAGAATTTAACTCTTACTAATTCAGTGTAGGCTGTGTAATTTGCAGCAGTCCATGAGTCCTTTTGTGCCTCAGTTTATTTATCTATGAAATGGGGACATAGGAATACCTACTTCATGTGACTACTGTGGAGATTAAAAGAAGGAACATGAAGTGTTTAGCAGAGTGCTTGGAGCAACTTTTTAACTGTTCAAAACCTATTACGTCCCTCCTTACAAACTTAATTCTGGATGCATTCTGAAAACTGGCATGATATGTTTTTAATAAAGACCCCTACTTGGACTTAAAAATGTAAGGCCTTTTGGGGAATTTTAAGATAGTTAGACATTAATGTTTTGTTCCTTGAAAATCTGGACTTGATTTTTTAAACTGAAGTTTTAAATACTGCACTGTTAGTAGAATCCTAAACATTTAATATTATCCATATTAACCAATCAAGCCAAACACCAATTAAGCCACCTAATCTACGCTGGATTTATCTTTTACTATCTTCCATATGTAATTTATACGTAATGTCGACTCTCCAATATTGTGATTCAGAATGACCCAATGTTTAAAGATCCTGATAAAAATAATGCAAAAGTCATTAGCATTAAAGCTGAAGCTTCCCTCCCACGTGATGCGTGGAGGTTAATGCTATCTTCGCTTCTAGCCAGCACGAATGTTTATTGGCACATAAAGTCAAGTTGAGTAACATGGAACTGAAAATAATATAACACAGACTTTCCCAGTGACCCACCCCCTCTCCAGTGTAACTCTTGATTCCAGAGACTGTCTACCATTGGGGGAAAATTCAACATAAAAGGAGCCTTTGAAATATGAGTTAGTTGACTCAGTATGCTCTAAATCCAAATAGATTATTACATTTCAGGAACAATGCCGGTTAACTCATATTTTGATTAATTCAGTTATAATATTTCCCTTGGTTTTTGTCTATTAGCCCTTTTACTTATGTAGTTGTTACTACCTGTTTCACCAGCTCAGGAGACAAATTTGACCACATCTCATATTCTTCCAATTAAAATGGCTGGATCCTCCATTTGTCAGAATAACAGGAATCTAGGATATTTTAAAGGACATACTTCTACATTACCTAAGAACCCCTGTACTTTCTCATTCTAGAGAGGCCCAGTCTTATTTCCAAATGCCTGTCAGAGAGTGAACTGCCAAATTGGACTAGGCTGCCAGATACTCCAGTTTGCAAACAACTTACCGTTGTTGGTTCCGTGCACACTGATGCATTTTTGATTGTGAAGTGGTGATCTCGCTGGTTCAACTCTGTGGACAGAGCTTATCATGTTTGGAACAATAAAAGCTGGTTCACACTGACATGCTCAGCTCTTAGTCGTAAAGCAGGTTCAGCGCTTCTCTGCATCAGCCTAGGTGTTGCAGATGAATCAGGGGACCCACTTTACACTGCTTTTCCTCATGAGGAAATTCCCTCATGGATGGTCTTTACTTTCTTTTCCTGCCTGTAGACCACAATTGAGACTGAGTCTCACTGAGGCATCTAAAGATGCTGAATCTCAAATGGAAGGTGAGGGTGTGGTGGGATTGGTAATGAATGCCATCATTTCCTCCCAGAAGACTTCATGGCTATGAGAATGTCCTCATTTTCTACTGCAATAATCACATCTATACACCAAGTTGTTATTTGGAGAAGCTGGTTTTGTTAAGCCACAAAAAGGGTCTATTACTCTTTCCTTGGGGCAGCCATGGCTCAATTGCCTGATAGTTACATAATTGAGAAGGGTCTTTCCATCAGTTCTTTCAGAGTAAGTTATGTCGTAAGGTAACTACCCATATCCACCAAGACAGATGTGCTACAGCAGATTTTAGGAGGTATCTTTTCCTGAAAAAAGAAAAGAAAAAACATTAATGTAACAACTAGACACCATACTATGCAAGAGATTCACAGAAGAAAATTCAATGGAATACAAGTTTTAGAGTTACCCTCAAATCTATCAGATTTAATTCTGGTTCTGCCATTTATTAATGGTTTAATCAAGTTACTTAATCACTCTGAGCTCATGTAATAACTCAGTTAAATAATATCTGTGTCTTTAAGTAATGAAGAGCTGAAAAATAATAGTTTAAATAAATTGAGGGTTTTTTTTTCTTTGGTAAGGAGAAGTCCAGAAGTTAACAATTGTAGACATTGGTTCAGCAGCTCAACATGACAGAGCCAAGGACTCTACAATTCTCCTGGCATTTTGCTTATAGTCACGAGGTGGCAGTGACAGATTTCACTGGTCTATCATATTTCAGGCAACTGAAAGAAGGAAAGAATGTGAAAAGAAAGTGTCACTGCATATATCAGGAAAACAAGAGCATCCCAGAAATCCCCAGCCCACTTTGATTTACGTTTCATGGGCCAGACTGTGCCACATGGCCACTCCTAACCAAGAGAGTCTGAGAATGTGAATTTTAGCTTTCTAGATTTTAAAGGATAGGGAGACCTGAGAAAAAGGTATAGAAGTGGGTGTTGTATAAATTAACCTACAGTATTTGGCACACAAGTAACAACCTAAACTAAGGCAATAGCAGTAAGGATGGAGAAAAGGGGAGAAGACTTAAGCCGGAATCAGTAATGGCTTTTGGGTAACTGAGCGTAGGTATCATGGGGAGAACACAGGTCAGGAACCACATCTTATCTTTTCAGTAGCTTCCTAAAGCGTCTAATAAAGTTATCAAGACAAAATAGACTGTCAAGAGAGATTGGTCCCCAAATGATGTTCAGAGTTGTGATTCTGTGGAAGCATGGGATGACTCCAGACACCTCTTCAGAGAGCCAGTACTGGTAGAATAATAGGTACTACTTATTAGACCTTGTTTGGTTTTTTAGCCAAAGTTTTTGCCAAACTATTTTGTTAGAGACTTTTTCCTGTTTTAGTTTCATGGTTTTTTTGTTAGTGACTAAGTCAAACAAAAATTCAATCACTTTGTATTAAAAGGCACTTTCAGGGCATAAACAGGGGATAGACACAGGGCATACTAACTTCTGAAATCCTATCAGAGCCATTGGTGGGTGAGCTTGATTTCCATAAGAGCTATTTGATCAGTCCTTCAGAGCCCCTTTTACATGGGTATCTTATTTTTTAACAGGCACTTTAAATTGAGACCAGCATCCTGATTCTCAAGCAGCACAGCTTTTATTGGAAGTCTCTGCCACGTTTAAACATCTTTAATACATTTTAAAAATAGAATTGTAAAAGGCATAAACCAGACTTCAAAGCATAGACATGTTGGCCAAAATTGCGAAGCTGGCGACAATTTTCACTGGTTGTAAAGCTCATGGAACTTCTTTCAATCCCCAGAACAATTGAGGGAGAAGGGGTTCAGCATGCATTCCTCCTGAGTGTCTCCTGGATGGGCCCAGGCAGACCAGGTGTGGGTGACCAAGTTGGCAGGAAGAGAACCAACGCACTGCAGGGTGGATGTAGAGAGCACCAACCACAGCAATGAGGCCAAACATAGAGCCAAAAGCAACCAGGCCAAACCAAAAGAAATGAGGACCTGAGGAGGGATTGGCCACCTTATCTGAGCGTTGACCCCTTGCATCTCTCATCTCCTGCATAAGTCCATAAGTCTTCCTTTTACCGTGGAGACCTTAGACATCCTTTGTCCTCAGGTAAACCTGATTGCACTCCCTTTTTGCCTTCACTGAACTCTACAGACTCTTATTGCATTCTAGGGAAATTATTTATTTACATATTAGATTCTATCTTCCCCACTCCTAGCTCTAGCCTGTGAGCACCTTGAAAGAAAGAGCTGTATCTTATTCATCTCATGTACACAGCAAATTAAATGTGTGTTTAAATGAAGTTGAATCTCTTGGGAGAATCTGAGCAGCAGGATCTGGTTTGGGGGAATTATTAAGGAAGGCTTGAGTTTCCTTAGCCTAAGGCAGTGGTTCACAAAGTGTGGTCTCTGAACCAGCATGATCAGCATCAGTTGGAGACTTGTCAGAAATGCACATTCTCAGGCATGGCCCCAGAACTGCCAGGTGAGTTGACAAGCTGGAGAACCAGGAGAGCTGATGGGGCAGTTCTAGTACAAAGGCTGGCAGGCTGGGGAACCAGGAAAAGCTAATGTTTCAGTTCAAGTTGGGATACAAGAAACAGCTGATGTCCCAGTTCAAGGGTAGTCAGGCAGAAAGGAATTCCAGCAATCAGTGTTTTAACAAGCTTTCTAGGTGACTTTGATGCATGCTAAAGTTCAGAGGTCAATGACTTAAACTTTCCAAACCTCAGTTGCCTCATCTGCAAATTATAGCTAACAGAGAACTCAAAGCACTGTTTCAAATATGAAATTAGATAATATATGGGTAGTGGTTAGTCCAGAACCTCAAAGGTATTAATCACTCAGTAAAATTATTGGAGGGTAAAAATTATATTTTGATTTACTTCATCTTGCTGGATCAGCAACTTTTGGAAAGTATTGCTGATACTGGCATCATCTTATGGTGCATCGGATTCATCTAAGTTTCTAAGTTCTCCCAGCTAAGCCCTATCCTTTCAAAGTCCTTGTAACTCAACAAAAGCCAAGCCTGAATCCTGGAATCCTGCTTACCCCATTAGGCCCTGTCCTTGTCCCTACACGGGGCACAGCACCAGTTTCAGGCAGCAATCACTCTTTGTGCTGTAGAGGGAGCAACCATCTGGCCCTAGATGGGAAAGGAAAGGGCCTCAAAGAATTGCTGCTAAGAAAGTTGAAGTGAAGAAGGCCCATCAGCATCCTCTGACAGGACGTGGAAGAAATCAAATAGTTGTGGAGCTGCAGTGTTCTAATGGCCAATTAAGTCATTTTAAGTTTTCCAATTGATTTCCTCTTAACTGAGTCACAACAGTTTAAAATTGGGCAACAAACCACATCTCTCCTTAGGGGAAACAGGCAGCCCCCCACTGCTTTACTTAATTCTGCCAGCTGCTAGCATCACCGCCCTCTCCACTCCATGAAAATCCAATTTAACGACTCTGTGTTTGCTGCACCAGATGAGCCTCTCCTCCAAGACAGAAAAATGCCTGGGAACCCATGTTCAAGTGATGTCCCCACATAGACTCTTCATGAAACCACAAGCACCCCCACAGAGATACACACACTCAACAACCTACAGCACATCTCTACCTTTGATTATAAGCAATGGAGAGGGCAGAAATCTAACTTTCCAGGGTCACAGTTGCTCAATACATCACACACTAGGTAAAATATAACGAGGATCTAATGCACTTTTTCCTCTCCGAGAAGCTGCTATGAAATAACACCCCATGTGGGTTTTGCTGAATCACCACACGGGTAGTTGAACGCAACCAAGCTCTGGCATTTCAGGCTGATGAAATCCCTGTCCCTTTCACTCTCAGATAAATAATGTTTTAAGAATTATTGTTACTACTGTTCTTTTAATAAGTTCGCATTGCCTCAACGCTCCCCTGCTTCTACCAGTTTCCATTCATTTTTCTGTCAGACCAGGCCTTTAAAGCTAGCATCTCCCCGAGTGGAGGGAAGATGTAGCACCCTTCTCTGCTTGGCTGACTCTTCCTGGAGCGGCCCAGTGGGGATGAGTACCATCTGGTGGGGCTTTTCTCAATAGCCCTGCTGGCAGCGTCTATTCCAGCCTGAACACATTTATGCTTGAAGGACAGAATCCCAAATATTTTGATAGAACTGTTAGACATGGTCTGAGTGTGCCACTACCACGTGAATCTGTTCTTTCTGAAACTGGCAGGGGTGGGAAAGGGGGACCATGTCCTTCAGATGACTGGGTAGAAGAAAAGAACCAGGAAGAATACAATAACTGAAGACTTGCTCTCACTACGACTTCACATCCCTTGGCTGAATAGCCACCTAACACAAATTTTGAAAGCATGTTTGAAAATGACACCAGCAGAACAAATAATATGAGGGCAATAAGTGCCAGAATATTATTCTTGCAATAAAATATGTTTACATTGACTTGCTACTATGGGATATACAAAGATGACTGAGACATAATCCCTGCCCTCAAGGAGCTTATAATTCAATAGGAAATAGCACATGTACACAAATAACATAAACTAAAGCAGAAGCACACAAAAACAATGAGAGAGATTTAAACAAAAATACCATGACAACACAAAGAGAGAAAACTTCAGAATTTATCTGGTATAGATTGAGCAGGGCTTCCTGGAGAAGGCATTTGCATGGAATTTGGTTAAAAACCAAATACTGTATTTCAAAACAAAATGTGAGAGACCCCATTGTTTGCCTCTCTATATTGTTTGCCTTCTCAACTCACTTCTTCTTTCCTGGAAGAGCCAGCCTCCCAGTACAGAAGCTGCCAATGTCAGATATTCACTTTTCCAGCCTTCTTTGAGACAAGAACATGGTCTTTTGATTCAATGCTGGCTAATGGCATTGAAGGGAGGTCAGCAAGATTTCCTTCTTGATTATAAATAAATAAATAGCAACTGTGTTTTCTTCCTGGCTTGAATATGGTTATCCAAGGCTGTGATGCTTGCAGTTGTGGCTACCCTCTTGGTATCTAGAGGAAAAGCAAGATAATCAGAGAAACCAGCTCTCATCCTTGAACTCACTTTCAAGCATTTTAAATACGCAAAGGAGTTTATTTGTCAAGCCAGTTTTAGTTGAATATCTATAACCTGCAGCTGAATGCATCCTAAGCGATATACAAAGATTATGAAATCCATTCAGACAAGAAGAACATAATGACCAAAGAAACGAGACCAAGTAGGGCATGCTTACTTTTGCAGATGCTTATAGTTTACAAAGAAGCAATACCACAAAAGAAGGCTGGAAAGTTGGGGCCAGTTCTAAAAGAATTCATGGCTAGGCTGAGGAACATGAATTTATCCTGAAAGCAGTGGTGGAGAGACATTGAAGGCACTGAAGCAAATTAACGCCCCTGTCCGAGCAGTATAACAGGGAAGTTGTTAATCATAGGGCAGAAATGTAGACGAAAGATTGGGCTGGTGACAGACAGGAGGTGGGGAAAATCACGGGCCTTTTTTTTTTTCTCAAATAATCGAACCCAGGTGTTATCAAGCGTGTTCTCACATTATACTTCCCTGGGGAGAATTTTTTTTTTAATTCCTCAATCTAGCTTTTTACCTCAGAGTCACAGGCTCAGTTGGTCAGAAATGGGAAGCTGAAATGATTGTGTTTTTTAAATTCTTTTTTCAAGCTGACCATATGATCTAATGTATAGCCACTGTTGAGAATCCCCATGTGGCTGAACTGGGGCTGTAGCCAAGAAAAGGAAGAGATAGACATGGGAGAGATTGCAGAAGCAGAGTGGCTGAGTGGATGCAGGGGGCAAAGGGGAGAAAGAAGTCAATGATCTGAAAGACCTCTTGTAAGGTGTTGTAAAGTGGTGATGTGTGATGGGAGAACAGCAGTGCCATTTGCAGAACTGGTGTGCTCAGGAAGAAAAGCAAGCTTAAGGAAGAAAAGTTCAATGTGGACAACACGGAATTAAAATGCTGGGGGCAAGTGCTGAACTCTATCTAAGCATTTAGTATTACAGATTTCTGAATCACCTGCATCAGCGGATCACTGATGCTTTGGGAGATGTTGATTCACCAAGGTAGGAATGTAGGAAGGAAAAAGAGTACCAACCATAAAACCTTTTAAATTTTAATTTCAACTTTTATTTTAGAGTTGGGGGTACATGTACAGGTTTGTTACATGAATCTATTGCATAATGCTGATGTTTTGGGGTATGAATGATCCCATCACCCAAGAGCATAGTACCCAGTAGTTAGTTTTTCAACACTTGCCCCCTCCTTCCCCAGTAGTCCCCAGTATCTATTGTTACCATCTTTATGTCCATAAGTACCCAATGTTTTGGCCCTTATTTATTAAGTGAGAACATGGGGTATTTGGTTTTCTGTTTCTGCATGAATTCACTTAGGATAATGGCCTACAGCTTCTTCTATGTTGCTGCAAAGGATATGATTTTTTTTCTTGTTATAGCTGCATAGTATTCTTTGGTGTATATGTACCACATTTTCTTTATCCAGTCCATCGTTGTTGGGCACCTACGTTGGTACCATGTCTTCACTATTATAAATAGTGCTTCAATGAACATGTGAGTGCATGTGTCTCTTTGGTAGAATGTTGTATTTTCTTTTGGATATATACCCAGTAATGAGATTGCTTGGTCATATGATACTTCTGTTCTAAGTTCTTTAAGAAATCTTCAAACTGCTTTCCACAGTGGTTGAATTACTTTACACTCCCACTAACCGTGTGTAAGTATTCCGTTTTTTCCCTCAGCCTTGCCAACACCTGTTGTTTTTCTGACTTTTTAATCATAGCCATCCTGACTGGTGTGAGATGGTATCTCATTGTGGTTTTGATTTGCATTTCTCTGATGACTAGTGATGTGGAGTATTTTTTCATATGTTTCTTGGCCACTTGTATGTCTTCTTGTATGCCCGTTTTTGCTCATTGAATTGTATAAGTACCTTATAGATTCTGTGTATTAGCCCCTTTTCAGATGTGTAATTTGCAAATATTTTCTCCCCTTCTGCAAGTTGTTGTCTGTTTACTCTATTGGTACTTTCTTTTGCTGTACAGAAGCTCTTCAGTTTAATTAGTTCCCACTTGTCAATTGTTGTTTTTGTTGCAGTTGCTTTTGAGGGCTGAGTCATAAATTCTTTCCCAAGGCTGATGTCTAGAATGGTGTGTTTTAGGTTTTCGTCTAGCATTCTTATAGTTTGAGACCTTACATTTAAATCTTTACTCCGTCTTGGGTTAGTTTTTGTATATGGTGAAAGATAGAAGTCCAGTTTCATTCTTCTGCATATGGCTAGCTAGCTATTTCAGCACCATTTATTAAATAGGGAGTCCTTTCCATATTGCTTATTTTTGTCTATTTTGTCAAAAATCAGATGGCTGTAGGTGTGCAACTTTATTTCAGAGTTCTCTATTCTGTTTCATTGGTCTCTCCAAGAAAAACTACAAAACACTGCTGAAAGAGATCATAGATGACACAAACAATGGGAAAATATTCCATGCTTATGGACTGGAAGAAACAAAGTGTGTTTCAACTGGTTCAAATGTGGTTTAAAAGCAATCTACAATTCAATACTATTTCTATCAAATGACCAACATCATTTGTCACAGAATTAGAAAAACACAATTCTAAAATTCGTGTAGAACCAAAAAAGAGCCTGAATAGCCAAAGCAATCCTAAGCAAAAAGAACAAACCTGAAGGAATCACATTACCTGACTTCAAACTATACTGTAAAGCTGCAGTAATCAAAACAGGATAGTACTGGTCCAACCATAGAACTTTGAAGAACACTAAGGAGAAGGAAGAACACCCCAAAGAGGAGTCAGTTTGAGGAGTTAAAATCTAATTCCCTCCATCCACTTAGACTGACGTATTGATAAACACTTAGTCAGTGGAAATTAGACATCGGGTATTAGATTGGCATTGTTGCATTTAATTTAGGAAAGCTACTCACCCCTCCCATCCAATGACAAGGCTGAGCTGTAACATGTAGTCATCTTTTCTGCCTTATTTTCACAGTAGAAAAAATACAAACACTACCTCTAAAAGTGAATTTGACATTAAACTGTTGAAAAGAAATGAGCAAAGTTTTCAACTACTGTTTTTGAATAAACTTCATGCTTTTGAAGAAAAAAATTAAAATTGTTCATATGTCCCACCAGTGAGGTCACATGGTCTGACTGGGATTGGGAAACTGACACTTTTTCCTCACAGAACCTTAAATAAGTGTGTCTAAAACTCTATCTTCATCTTTGTCTTAGCTTTCTTCATGACAAATTAGACAAATACAAATTCCGGACCTCTCCAGTTGGATATGATAGGAAATGTGGTAATAGTTAGAACTGTGGAGAAATAATATTGTGTGGATTGTTGTTACTTAATGGCATTTATATCTGCCCATTCTTAGCAATGTTACTAAAATAATTAAGATACTTGAGATAGATTCAATTAATATTATTCAGTTGGTACAAAAGTAATTGCAGTTTTTGGCAGTACTTTCAATGGCAAACCCACAATTACTTTTGCACCAACTTAATATTATTAATAATAATGTTGTATCCCTGTCATATAGGTCAACTGAAGATTTTCTTTTATAAAAACCTCCTTGGCCTCAGAGCTCTTTACACCAGACTGATTTCAAGGAGGTAGAATGAACCCGTTTCTGAAGATTGTATGAAAATTATTTCTTTCATTTCCTTTCCCTCAGCAAACCATATAATGGGTATAAAAGGTAATGGCAAGGTTTGTGGGCTAATAGAGAACCATTAGCATATTTATGAAAATAGAGTTTCAGACAGTTTCTTTGGTTAAAGAAACAGCTAAAGTTATTGAGTACTTATAAATTAAATTTTTGTATGAAATCAAATGTCTCTAACTTTGAAGGAAAAGTCTAATTAGAAATAACCCATGGCACCTCTTTGCAGTGTAAAATGTTCACAAATATGATCTTCCTAAGGCAAAATTTTGAATTAGGTTTTTATCTAGAATAAATTACTAAAAATCAGCCACCCATCATTCACAATACAAAAAGTTATGGCTATAGCTAGGGTTAATTACCTTTAGTTCTCAAATGAAGTTGGTTTCTATAATGGTTATACTACTGAGAAAAAGTTAACAAAATTCACGAGTTTCTCTGGAGCCTTCTCATGTTCATGCATAACCTTGGAGGTCCTTTCCAACTCTATGAGTCTAGGATTCCACAGTGAATTGTACCTGGAGTACTTTCACTGCTGCCTTATGGAAAGAGAAGTTTGGCTGAAATCCAGCTTATTTTTACTTTCAAATATACTCAAGTACTTTCATACAGTGGACTATTTTCAGCTATTAAAAATTATGTTTTTTAAAGAAAACTTAAAGACAAAAAACTATACTCAAATATACACACATTATATGTACTGTATTATTGCAATTTTATCTAAAAATCTATTAAATAAATTCTACCAAAAATTTTGAATAATTTATAATGGTTAGCTCTGGGAGTTGGCATCTAGAGGATTTAAATTTTTTTCTATTTTCTATTTACTAGTAATTGTATATAGAACATATAATAATCAGAAAGTTTGTTGAAATACTGATGTAGTTAACCCAACCCTTATTTATAATCAATTACCATCGGTACTATGGGGAGCTATCACTACATGAAATACATATCTAAACATGCACACAAAGGTTAGTATGGGGGAAAAATCCCTAAAGAAACAGCAGTGTTTTGAAAGGGGGCATATAGAGATGCTGAAGTCAAGTTTCCTTAGACTTGAAGTTCACATAGCATAGCAATGATAGCACTTCACTGGGGCTATAAGATTACACATAATCGGTGCACCATATTCACGGGTTCTGTATCTGTAGATCCCATCAATCTTGGATCAAAAATATTTTTAGAAGAGAATAAAAATGTCAATACAATAAAAATTACATAAAAACAGTATAATAACTATTTACATAGCATTTACATTGTATTAGGTATTATAAGTACTCAGTATTATTTAAAGCATACAGGAGGATGTGTATTGGTTATATGAAAATACTATTCCATTTTATGTATGGGACATGAGCATCTGCAGATTTTGGTGTCCACAAGGTGGATCCTGCCACTAATCCTCCATGAATACTGAGGGACGATTTTTATATACTGCAACTTTGTTTGGGTTATGTTTGGGTCACTTGGAAGACACAGACTGACAAAGGTCAAGTTCTTGGTTGGAAGGAACATTGTTCAACTTAATTCAAATGAGCGTGTTCAGTCTGTTTTCATGAGTTGATTTTAAACAGTCCTAGATAATTATTTGTCACCTGAACAGGGTTCTCTGTTAATCAACTCATGGATAGTCCCATCTGTGAAGGACAGGTTTTCCCACATGGGTTGTACCAGCCATGGAGGGACTCCGTGACAGCTACAGCCCTTAGGGTGATCTGCACATCTTCTTGGTGCTGAGCAGAAACCTGGGAGGCAATAAGGAGAGAGATCCTTCCTTAGTGCTAAATCAGTCTTGAAGTTCTTATCCGCAGAGAAAAAAAGACCAAAAGAAAAAAGCCTCCAAGTCTTTATTTTTGACAAATGGATGGGACTACCCTCCCCACTTCTTTCTTTCAGTCATCCTTTTATGATTTTTTGCTGTTTAAGTCTCCCCTGGATGGCCATGTGAACCAGACGTGCCAGCACATTACTGGGAAAGCCTTGCCCAAAACATGTCATTCATTGACTAAGTAAAAATCGTCAGGTTTTTCAGTACTTAAACAAGAACAACAACAACAACAACAACAACAAAACTGACTTCCTGGAGTCAGCCTCCCATGATTTGGAAGATTCATTTCATGAAATTGACCTGTGTAGGTTGGTATAGATGGAGCTTCAGAGTGTAAAGGAGTAGTGAGTTATGCAGGAGGGGAATATACAGATTGAACATTCACTACCTTTGCTCTACAGTATTGATCACGGCTGAGTTTCATTCATTAATCAACTGTGTGATCAGTGTTGGGCTTCCTGCTGAACTGTGAGCTTCTTGAGGAGGGGGACTAGGTGCAACTTTAGGTCTAGCATAGTGTGCTGGACACGTTGCAGACACTTTAAAAACTCCACTGAATAGATAATTCTGGCCTTTGACCTGGTCAGAATGGGAATAGTAAGGAATTTCATGTGTGAATGACTATCTAGTTATCTGTGTTACTAGAAATATCATGCAAAAATATCTGTACTTAGAAAGTGCACTGTTGATGAATAAAGCAGTAACAAAAATCTTACATGTTTTCTCTGAAATTCAACATGTAAATTTGATTTATATGCTAACCACTAATGATTATTAGTGATAATGTTGATAATTTATTATTATAATTTTGATGATAATTTGGGGACATTTTTGTGATCCAGGCACTGTGATCAGTGCTTCACCTACGTCATCTCATTAAATTCTCATAATGAACACGTGATACATCATCAATTTACAAATAAGGCCATGTGACCCATAGAAGTTAAATAATTTTCCTAGTCTCCTGCAGTTCTGTGACCTACCTAGGTCTGCCTGACCCCAAAAGCCCATGTGCTTATCTATGATACTATATTCCCTCTCAATTGGATTTGTATTATATATCATGCACTATTAAATATTTTACACTTATTCATTTATTCATAAGGCTTGTACTGAGTGGCTGCTGTGTGTCAAGAATTGGTGATTGAAAAAAATGAGATAGGCTGGGCGTGGTGGCTCATGCCTGTAATCCCAGCACTTTGGGAGGCCAAGGTGGGTGGATCACCTGAGGTCAGGAGTTCGAGACCAACCTGGAAAACATGGGAAAACCCCATCTCTACTAAAAATACAATAAGTAGCTGGACGTGGTGGCCCATGCCTGTAGTCCCAGCTTCTTGGGAGGCTGAGGCAGGAGAATCACTTGAACCTGGGAGGCGGAGGTTGCAGTGAGCCGAGATCATACCACTGCACCCCAGCCTGGGCGACAGTGAGACTGCATCTCAAAAAAAAAAAAAAAAAAAAAAAAGAGATAAGGAGTCTCCAGGAGCTCACAAGTAATGATAGGAGAAAGCCTACAATTCTAAAGTAATAATGGCAATGCTATGGTAGATCTGTTATGCCAGATATAGAAACTACAGAAAGGGTGCCATCTATTTTAACTGGAAGTGATAAGAGATTTCTCAGAGGATGTGACACTTAAGCCTGGAAGAATGAGAGGGATTTTAGCACGCAGATAAAGACGGGGAAGGGTAGTCCAAAGAAGCATGGAGCATGGGGTTGCTTATGAACTGGAAATATTTTTTCATGGCTGTACTAGGTGGTACAAGGAGGGGAGGGGAGAAGGGCAAACCAGAAATAGTAGCCTCTAAGCCAGTGACTTCCAAAGTGTAGTCCCTGGACCAACAGCATCAGCATCACCTGGGAACATCATTGAACTGCAAATACTTAATCCCTACCCAGAGCTTCCGATTTAGAAACTTTGGGATGGAGCCCAGTAATCAGTGTATTAACAAGCCCTCCAGATGAGTCTAACTGAGGACTGCTGGCCTAGGTCACAAATAGTCCTTTTGGAAGGTTCTATAGTTTTCCTTCCTGTACTGTTGCCTAGTTAGAGCATATTATCTTAGATTGTCGGAGAGGTGAAATTTTCTTAAAGACAATCTATCTCAGAAGTCTTTTAACTAGATTGTTAGTCTTCAGAATTTGCTTTTGAAAGTAGCAATTCAATAATCATTTATAAGGCATAACAGAATAAATGGTTTCCAAACTTCTATTTGTGACCTGCATGGGATCTAAAAATACTCTCTCATTGTGGGATATTATGGGAAGAAAATGAATTTGCATGATGCATAAATGGTCGAATTGTTATACTGCTCTTTATATGACAAGTTTGTGGAAAATGGCAAATAATACTTTTAGTTTATATATAGCTATAACAACAACTTATTATTTCTAAAGATTAAATTACAGTCTAGCAAAATGAAATGAACTACATGGTTACTTTTTCATGAAATCATCTTCTAGCAGCAGTTTTTAAATGTGCAAACTCAGCTAATTGAAAGCAGAAAAACAGTTCTCTTTCTATGAGATCTTTGAAGTAGCATCTGATGGTTTACAATACTGGCTGGACAGAGCTATCAGTCTCAGAGTGTCTTCATTTGGGGTGCTGGCCTCTAAAGAATGATCTAATGTATAAGGAACCTAGAGCAATAAACTCTGTCTTGGCAGACCCACCAGATAAAGATAAGCAAATGGCAGGTGAAAACAAAGCAAACAAAATGCCAACTAAGCCCTAGCCCTAAACTCTCAAAGAGAAGGCTGATTACTAAAACTGATTATGGCCAACATCCATCACCAAAATTACAAGTCAAAAATGAAATCCACTATAATGGTTGTTTATTGTCATGTAAACCAAACACTGGGCTGAGAAGATTTTTTTTTCTGTTCAACTCATTGACATTCACATGCACATGCATGTGACTCTTACCAGATCCTATTTATCTACATGTACCACATTTTCACCACCTCTTGGCATATCTAAATCTATCCACATTAAAACACACTTCAAGTAACCCTCCTTTGCAAAACCACTCTAACTAGTTAGTGTCATCCAATAGTTCCACCTCTAGGAATTTCTATTACATGCCTTGCTTATACCAATAAACACAATGCATGTTTTTCCCATTTCAGCCAATTTTGTATTACCTGTGCCACCTTTACAACTTTGTTTTGATATATTGTCTCTTCTATTATTTACTTGAATACTTGGAAATTTTCTTTAACTTCCCTTTTTGCTAAAATAAAAGTTTTTAAAGTTAACTTGATTTTGATACTATAAATGGAATACTAGCACTTCCTAAAAAATAGAAGGCACACATTTAATACACATTAAAATAATTATATAACTATTTAAGTAAAAAATACTTCCTCCATGTAACACTTTAAATCATCTTGCTTACCACCAGTTGTCTCGCAATTTGTTCAGGATGAATTCAATAACATAATGTGGCATGAGTTCTCAAAGCATGAGCCCTGGAGCAGGAGCATTGGCATCATGTGGAAACTTCTTAAAAATGCAAATCCTCAGGCTCACCACAGGGATACTGAATCAGAAACTCTAGGAAAGGGACCCAGCCATCCATGTTTGAACAAGTCCTCCAAATGAGTCTTATACATAGGAAAGTTTGAGAACTGCTGGGTTAAGGAATAGATTTTGTTGGGGAAATTCATAGTCCAAACGTGAGCAGTAGGAAGGCTGGATCTCCTGTTACTCCCTTCATGTCACAGAGAAATGTCCTGGCCCAGATACTGCTGGACACAAAGTGAGTCTGTGGCTGGGGAGACATTGCCCCTTTTTTGCTCTTCTTCCCTAAAAGGCAAGGCAAGCATGGGCCGGTCACAGTGGCTCACACCTGTAATCCCAACATTGTGGGAGGCTGAAGCAGGCAGATCACCTGAGGTCAGGAGTTCAAAACCAGCCTGACCAACATGGTGAAACCCTGTCTCTACTAAAAATACAAAAGTTAGTCGGGCATGGTGGCGTATGCCTGTAATCCCAGCTACTTGGGAAGCTGAGGCAGGAGAATCACTTAAACCTGAGAGGTGGAGGTAGCAGTGGGCCAGCATTGCGCCATTGCACTCCAGCCTGGGCGACAAGAGCAAAACACCATCTAAAAGAAAAAAAAGAAAAAGGGAAGCATGAGCACAAACCTGCCAGTGGGGAGACGAGGCAGTTGGGTTTGAGTGCCAGCTATTTCCAGGAGTTGTCTAGGAAAACCAGATGTCCAGCACATGTGGGAAGTTGCGTCCATTCTTTCCAGTGAGAAGCAGCCATCATTCCCATGGGAAGCCAGATGCAGCATCTTCCATGGGGAGAAGCAGGGGGTTCCGTAATTGCAGCTGGCTCCTCATCTAGACCATTCCGAGACAGCTCCCAGAGCCACTTTTAGGAATTCCTGCCCAGTGCACTATTTCAAAAGTATACACTGCACATTTTGGGAAATACTGGCCTCTGTAAATTTGCATATATTTCTCTGTGGCATTATACTCAGACTGTCAAATAGCTTTCTACTAGTATTTAATTTTTACAGTTTCCTTGCATTTTGTTCCCAAGCACATGTGTGTTTTCCTTTGTCCTCTCCATGGCACTGAGGTGCATGTTTTGGAGGTGCCCAGTAAGTATTAATATTTAGAACCATAAAATCTTAGAACTGGGAGGGTATTAAGAGATCATTTAATCCAGCCACTTATTTTCAAATGAGCAAACTGAGACGCAGGAAGTTAAATGACTTGTTCATGTTCATACATTGGCCAGGCATGGTGGCTCACACCTGTAATTCCAGCACTTTGGGAGGCCCAGGCTGGAGTATCACTTGAGCCCAGGAGTTCGAGACCAGCCTGGACAACATGGTGAAACCCCATCTCTATAAAAAAAAAAAAAATTAGCCAGGCTTTGCGGCACATGCCTGTGGTTGCAGCTACTTGGAAGGTGGAAGTGGGAGGATTGCTTGAGCCCAGGAGGTCAAGACTGCAGTGAACCATGATTGTAACACTACACTCCAGCCTGGGTGACAGAGTGAGACCCTGTCTCAAAACAAACAAATAAACAAACAAAACAGTTCATACATTAAATTAGCGGCAAGCAGGATAAAAAAACATGCCTCATGATTCTCAGTGAGGCATTGTTCTAGTATTAAACAATAATCAATTAATATGGTTACTTTATCAAACATGTATGGCACACCTTCTGCACATTACACCCTTATCAACATACAGAAGCATACTATATGGGAGGTTTCTTTAAACTAAATTTACTACAATGCTCCATCTTCTAGAAGTATCCACTAAGTGTTTATATTGCTCATGGAGGCAAGTTATTTATAAGTAATTTATAAAGAGGACTTACTTGACCAGCCAGGATGATTTTTCTTCTGAATTACATCCTAATATGTATAGCTTTCTTGCTCTCAGCTTATTCCACTTGGAGCTATGCCCAGCACAATTTACGTCTATGAACAGCTGAACATTTAAGCAAATTAAGTGTCCAAAAAATCAAACACAAATTGTATCTTGGTGATTTATGCCTTCATAAAGCAAAATACATACAGTGTGCCGAGCAAAGGCCAGATTTATAGTTCTGCTGGTTAGGAAAAATGAATAGATATATCCTAGAGAACATGTTGAGAACTGTGCTTGTGTGTTTAGTTCTTGACCATGCAGGTTTCTCCCTGTAATATTCATTTTACAAATTATCTTCAATGCTAATATATAATGTAATCTGAGAATGGGAAAGACATACAAGAATTCTAGATGGAGATGTAGATGCCAGTTAACTTTCACCAGAGCCCAAAAAATACAGGCAACTGAGCAGCCCTGGATCTTTTATCTCTAACCTAACACCTTCAGGTTAAGGTAAGCAATTTCACTTAACATCCGAAGATGTGGGGTAGAAAGTGAGAAGTAAACTGAGAGTGCCAAAGTAAACCAGAGACTAAGAGTTGACTCGAATCTCTATTAAGATGTTTCCAGTACCTCACAGGCTTTATAGACACACTATCCTACCGAAAGTACAGTGCAGTGATCAAGCATATAAGCACTGGAGTCAGAGGAACAGGTTTGAATACCAGTGTCCCACTTACTGGCTGTGAGCATCTCTGTTTTCTTGTCTATAAATGAGGGTTAATGATATCTACTTCAAAGTTGTGTTTTTTGGCTTAATGAGATAATAGTTGTGTGGTAGGCCACCTCTAAGATGGTTCCCAATAATTCCAACCTCCTGGTATCCATTCCCTCATCTTGGGGATGGGCTAAACCTAGTGACTCACTTCTAGTGCACAGAATATATCAAAAATTATGGGTGTCACTTCCAAGATTTGTTTACAAAAAGACTCTGGCTTCTATCTTCCTTACCCTTTTTTGCCTTATTGCTTTCTTTGAGAAAAGAGAGCTACCCTGTGTGAGCTCCCTTGGGAAGAGACCCAGGTAGCGAGGAACTGAAGAAGGCCTCCAGCCAACACCAGCGAGGAACTGAGGCCCTTGGTCCAATAGTCCAGGAGGAACTAAATCTCATCAACCCCACATGAGTGAGCTTGAATGAGGATCTTCCCAGTTGAGCCTTAAGGTAAGTGAATGAATCTCTTGATTTTAGCCTTATGAGAGATACTGAGTCAGAGGACTTAGCTAAGCCACATCAAGATTTCTGACATGCAGAAACGGTGAGATAATAAATGTTTGTTGTTTTAAGCTACTAAATTTGGGGCATTTTGTCACATAGCAATAGATACATACGTATAGGCTGTAAAATGCTCAGCATGGAACCTGGCACACAGTACATTCTCTGTAAATGACGGCTATTATTCTAGTTATTAATGGCTTTGTGCAAATGAAGATTACACAGTGATAATTTAATCACTCTACTTGTATTTAGGTGTGCACATAAGGATTTTAAACTACATAGAGCCTTTAGCCATTTTGCTAATATATAGACAACGAGCTAGCTAAAATCATGAACATTATGTCTTCTATAAGAGCAGAGTGTGTGAAAGTGGAATAATATGGAATGTCACCTCTTAAGAGTCATCATCTTGCAATATGTCCCGGTCCTGAGTTACTCTGGGGTAAATTTGTCCTATCCGAGCCAGGGTGCTGACATTTCTATTGCAATTCACTGACTGAAGCTAAAATTTCAGGTAGCTACAAAAGAGTCAGTCTTGTGGAACCTGCTTAATTAAAAACCTGACATTCAAAGCCACAATGTGTTTTCTTTTGGAGAAAAGCCACAGTATAATTGAGTACGGGACGAAGATATTTCAATTTAAGGTCAGGTTGTGTACTGCTGTCATCAAAGTCAAATGAAATTTATCCTGAAAGAATAACTAAAATTTGGAAACAGATTTATGTACAAGGTTGTTCATTGCAGCATTATTTACAAATGTAAAAAATATGGGAGACAACCTAAATGCCCAACAACAGGGGACTCATTGAATTATTTGTGGCGTGTTCATACATTGGAATAGTATAAGGCTATTAAACATGTTTTATATAAATATTTACCAACCTGGAGAAACGTTTACAAAGTATTATTAATTCAAAAAGATGGGTATAAAACTATTTGAATGGTGTGATCTAATTTGAAGGAAAAGTGTAATTGTGTGCACACACGCATGTGTGTGTGAGAATGACAGATGGTTTGTTTTCCTAGCCTTTCCTTTTTCCAACCTTTCTTTCCCCCTCACACACAGTGGCATTTCCATTTCCTGCCAGAATAGGTCTTGTAATTGCTGTTGTCAGAAAAGTAATACGAGAAAGAACAAAGGAAGAGGGAGGGAATTAGCTAAGTGTAATTTAATTTACATATTTGGGGAAGAGAGAAGGGAAAGGAGAAAGATAGTGGAGAGGACTGAAGATAGACATGGAGCTGTTGAAAATATGCTGCTTTTTAAAATTCTTTATTTGTTTTCTGATTTTCCAGTTATATCTGAAGAAACTATGCTTCTTAATTGCAAAACCCAATAGACTGAACCATTGGATTATAATTTCCTAAGTATGATATGAACAGAAGATTGAAAAAAACTGTTAATAAACTACGTATTGAAGGAGTATACCTCAAAATAATAAGAGCCATATGTGACAAACCCACAGCCAATATCATACTGAATGGGCAAAAGCTGAAAGCATTCCCTTTGAAAACCGGCACAAGGCAAGGATGCCCCCTCTCACCACTCCTGTTCAACATAGTATTGGAAGTTCCGGCCAGAGCAATCAGAAAAACAAATGAAATAAATGGTATTCAAATAGGAAGAGAGGAAGTAAAATTTTCTTTGTTTGCAGATGACATGATCCTATATCTAAAAAACACCATCATCTCAGCCCTAAAGTTTCTTAAGCTGATAAACAACTTCAGCAAAGTCTCAGGATAGAAAATCAATGTGCAAAATTGCGAGTATTACTATACCCCAACAACAGGCAAGCACAGAGCCAAATTATGAATGAACTCCCATTCACAATTGCTACAAAAAGAATAAAATACCTAGGAACACAGCTAGCAAAGGAACTGAAGGACCTCTTCAAGGAGGACTTCAAACCACTGCTCAAAGAAGAGGACCCAAACAAATGAAAAAACATTTCATGCTCATAGATAGGAAGAATCAATATCATGAAAATGGCCACACTGCCCAAAGTAATTTATCGATTCAATACTATTTCCATTAAATTACCATTGACATTCTTCACAGAATTAAAAAAAAACTATTTTAAACTTCATATGGTATCAAAAAAACAGCCTGAGTAACAAAGATAATCCTAAGTAAAAAGAAGAAAGCTAGAGGCATCACACTACCCAACTTCAAACTATTCTACAAGACTATAGTAACCAAAACAGCATGGTACTGGCAAAAGAACACAGACATAGACCAATAGAACAGAATAGAGAACTCAGAAATAAGACCGTACACCTATAACCATCTGATCTTTGACAAACCTAACAAAACCAAGCAATGAGGAAATGACTCCCTACTTCATAAATGGTGCTGAGAGAACTGGCTAGCCATATGCAGAAAGTTGAAAGTGAATCCCTTCCTTATACTATATACAAAGATTAACTCAAGATGGATTAAAGACTTAAATGTAAAACCTAAAACTATGAAAACCCTAGAAGAAAATCTAGGCAATGTCCTTCAGAATATAGGCATGGGCAAAGATTTCATGATGAAAACACCAAAAGCAATTGCAACAGAAGCAAAAATTGAGAAATGATAACTAATTAAACTTAAGAGCTTCCTTTTTTAAAAAAATTTTTATTTCTATAGGTTTTTGGGGAACAGGTGGTATTTGGTTACATAAATAAGTTCTTTAAGATTTTGGTAGACCCATCACCTGAGCAGTATGTGCTGAACCCAATTCGTAGTCTTTTATCCCTTACCCCCTTCCCACCCTTTCCCCCTGAGTCCCCAAAGTCCATTGTATCATTCTTATGCCTTTGCATCTTCATAGCTTAGTTCCCACTTATGAGTGAGAACATACAGCGTGTGGTTTCCTATTCCTGGGTTACTTCACTTAGAATAATAGTCTCCTATCCCATACAGGTTGCTGTGAATACCATTAATTCATTCCTTTTTATGGCTGAGTAGTATTCCATCATGTGTGTGTGTGTGTGTGTGTGTGTGTGTGTGTGTGTGTGTATATGTATACACACACACACACCACAGTTTCTTATCCATTCATTGATGGGCATTTGGGCTGGCTCCACATTCTTGCAATTGTGAATTGTGCTGTTATAAACATGCATATGCAAGTATCTTTTTCATATAATGACTTATTTTCCTCTGGGTAGATACTCAGTAGAGGGATTGCTGGATCAAATGGTAGTTAGTTCCACTTTTAGTTCTTTAAGGAATCTCCACACTATTTTCCATAGTGCTTATACTAGCCTACATTTTCACCAGCAGTGTAGAAGTGTTCCCTTTTCACCACATCCACACCATCTATTATTTTTTGATTTTTTGATTATGGCCATTCTTGCAGGAATAAGGTGGTATTGCATTGTGGTTTTAATTTGCATTTCCCTCATCATTAGTGATGCTGAACATTTTTTCATATGTTTGTTGACCATTTGTATGCCTTCTTTTGAGGACTGTCTATTCATGTCCTTGGCCCACTTTTTGATGGGACTGTTTGTTGTTGTTGTTTTTTCTTGCTAACTTCTTTGAGTCTGTTGTAGAATCTTGACGTTAGTCCTTTGCTGGATGTATAGATTATGAAGATTTTCTCCCATTCTGTTGGTGGTCTGTTTACTCTGCTGACTATTCCCTTTGCCATGCAAAAGCCTAAGCTAAAGAGCTTCTACACGACAAAAGAAACTATCATCAGAGTGAACAGACAACCTACAGAATGGGAGAAAGTTTTTGCAATCTATCCATCTGACAAAGTCTAATATCCAGAGTCTACAAGGAACTTAAACAAATTTACAAAAAAAAAACACACACACACATTAAAGAGTAGGCAAAAAACATGAACAGACACTTCTCAAAAGAAGACATCTATTCAGCCAACAAGCATGAAAAAAAGCTCAATATCACTGATGATTAGAGAAATGCCAAACAAAACCACAATGAGATACCATCTCATGCCAGTCAGAATGGTGCTTATTAAAAAGTTCAGAAACAACAGATGCTGGCAAGGTTGCAGAGAAAAAGGAACACCTTTACACTGTTGGTGGGAATATAAATTAGTTCAACCATTGTGTAAGACAGTGGCGATTCCTCAGAGATCTAGAAGCAGAAATAGCATTTGACCCAGCAATCCCATTACTGGGTATATATCCAAAGGAATATAAATCATTCTATTATAAAGATAGTTGCACACGTATGTTCATTGCAGCACTATTCACAATAGCAAAGACATGGAATCAACCCAAATGTTCATCAATGATAGACTGGATAAAGAAAATATGGTACATATACACCATGGAATACTACTATGCAGCCATAAAAAGGAACAAGACCATGTCCTTTGCAGGGACATGGATGGAGTTGGAGTCAGTATCCTCAGCAAACTAACGCAGGTACAGAAAACCAAATACAACATGTTCTCACTTATAACTGGGAGCTGAATAATGAGAACACATGAACACATTGGGTGGGAGGGTTAACAACACACACTGGAGCCTGTGGGGTCGGGGGAGCGAGAGTATCAGGAAGAATAGCTAATGAATGCTGAGCTTAATACCTAGGTAATGGGATGATCTGTGCAGCAAACTACCATGGCACACATTTATCTATGTAACAAACCTACAGGGCACATGTAACCCTGAACTTAAAATAAAAGTTGAAGGGAGAAAGATGATTATATATACCCCATTGTTCACCTGGTGCCCAAGACTCCCACCATACCCCAGGACCATTTCTCCTCTCAAATGAGTCTAAATTAAAGGTAGGAAGACACACATTACACCATGATACTTGGAAGTTGTTCTTCAATGTAAGGAAGAAACAGTTTAAAACAATTACTGCTGACCATGACTGAATCTTGAATTTATGTCTCCATTTTCTGACGTGCAGTTGGTGCAGTAAGACTAGAGATGCTGCCTCCATGGGAAGCACCTTGTACAGGGAAGGCCCAGGCCACAGCCACCTGGAGCAGTTCAGCTCTAGGCCTTGAAAAGAATTTCTCTTCTTCTCTTTGTTTTGTTCTTCCTTGTGCTCTTCTTTGCTTATTATTTGCCTTTACTCATCAGCCAATTGATAAACTCTAGCAATGCATCTCAACTGAGCAGCAGTACGAATGAATTCGCATCAGGTTGCTCCTGGGGATCTTGATAAAACACAACACTTGATGAAACAGATTCTGATTCAGTGTATCTGGGTGGGGCCTGAGATTCTGCAATTATGATGAGTTCCAAGGGATGCCAATACAGCTGGTCTGTAAATAACACCTGGAGGAGTCTCAAAGACTGAGAACTGAGATGAGGATGTGTGCACAGAGGAAACGGACTGAGGAGGCTGCCCCATTTGCATTGAGTGTATTGGACTAAAGGCACAAGAAGAGTCTTTGTAATTTCCACATGATTCTTTATAGGTCATCAGGTCTAAGGGTTCAAAATGAGGGTGTAGCTTTTAAGCATTCTAATACTGAATAGAGTGTTTTTGCCTAGAGTGGCTGCTCTACCCAGCTCCTCCAGTAATGGAGGGCTACAGTAAAAGTCTGATGATTCAAGGATTCGGTGGTTACACCTCTCTTGTAGAATCATGTGATTTAATTTTCTCCTTTGTATATATATTTCATATTTTCTATAATGAACATGTATTACTTCTTAATTGGAAAAAATGGTAAAAAATTTTTAACTAGTTTCTTATTACAGAATCTTTTTGGTTTTTGTGGGTAAAATGCAGATTATTTTGCTTCTTAGAAAATGCTATGCTCTTTGTGTTTTTTTCTGATCTTTGATTTCGGGGAGCAGCTAATGATTGGCTAGGAAATAAGGATGACAAACAAAATGGCACTGGTTCTGCTTGAAAGACAGAACACTCAAGAGGAGTTTTCAGTATTATCACATTGAAGTCCATAAAGGATAGTGCCTGATTATTTATTTATTTTTCCCATTGAGAAAAGAAGGAAAGATCTGTTTCAACAAGGATTGAAATTAGTGTTGGAAAATTATTTCCCAACTGTAAACGTTCTTAAATGGAGAAGCAAGTTATCAAGGGAGATTTGTAATCTGTGTCCTTGAAGACCTCTTAAAAATCTATATATGTGAGTTATCAAGTTTGTAGATGATGTGTGGGATATATAAAATCCCAAAATGATATATCTTTCTCACTTAGCATATTTGGGCCACTTCCATTTACGAAAAATTAGCGTGAAGTCAGGGGTGTAAACTAATGCTAGTAATCACAAAAGAAAAATGTAGTTAGAAATCTACCTGCTATAAATAGCTTAAATAATGCAACCCAAAAGCAAATATAAATGATTTTTGGTTAGCCATAGTTTGGGATTACTCATACCACTGCTCTATTAGTACAGGTAATTGAAAATTGACCCTGTAATCAATCCCCATTTCTTTGATTTATTTCAGGCTCATTCCTCATCAGGGGCAGTGCCATGCACTATATGGCTTCAGGAAGCCCCTTGTGGCCTGAAGGACCTTTGGTTATGATTTTAAAAGGTGACAGATTATTGACATAGTAAAATTATTCAAGGCAATGCAGTTAAATGTTCCTCTTTGATACCAATAGACATCCATTAAAATTTAAATAAACTTTTAATTGTATTGAATCACTATGAAATCTGTATATATGCTGTTTTGGTCTTTCTGAGATCTTATAAGACTGGAAAAAATATACAGTCTTTCTCTTTTCCTAAGGACCTGTGTCACCATGGTTATGACGTGCTGATGTCAGCCAAAGTACAGGCAGTTTTATATCCTAGTAAATACTGACTCCTCATCTTCTTTATCTCATCACAGGCCTGATCTTCCTGTGGGGGAGCCCACCTCAGTGACAAGCATCACCATCTCCCCACTGCCAAGGATAACACTTGAGAGCCATCCTTCTCAATTCATTCTTATTCATATGCTGCACCTCATTAATTACTAGCCCCATTCAAGACTATCTCTTAAATATCTCTTTAACATATCCTCTTCTCTCCATCCTCATAACCATCACTCTGGTCTAGGCTACCATATTCTCCCATCTGACTCTTTCTACAACTCCCTAATGGATCTCTCTACTTCTATGTTGACCAACCCCTCTCCAATCCAGTTCAGGCTATGTATGTCAGACAGATTGATCTTTCTGTAAAGGAAATCTAATGGTGTCACTCCCTAGTCTTTAATGAAAACCCACATATTTCATGATTCCATTTATAGAGACAGCACATAGATTAGTGGCTGCCTAGGGCTAGAAGAGTTGGGGGAAATGGGAATGACTACTAATGGGTATGCGGTTTCTTTTGGGAGTGATAAAAATGTTCTAAAATTGATTGTGATTACGATTGCAGAACTCTGTTAACAGACTAAAAACCACTGAATTATGCACTTGTAAATAGGTGAATTATATGATATGTGAATTATATCTTCATAAAGCAGTTATTTTTAAAAAATACCTCTTCGATGGCTCCTCTCATATAAAGATTTTTTACATTGCCTGTAATGATCTTAATGATCTACCCTCAGCCCAAGCTTTGTTCATGGCATGCCCCACTTCTACCATGTGAATTTCTTTGGGCCCCTTAATCTTGGCATCCACTGTTTTACCTCTGAGTTTTGCACTTGCTACTCCTTCTGCCATCCTCTCCACTCCAATCCCCTCAATTTTCACCTGGATAATCTGACTTATCTTCAATGTACCATTGAGTTATCACTTACTCTAGGAAGCTTTCTGAATCTTGCTTTTTGGATGTCCCTCCAATGAGCATCCCAGTCACCATACTTATACAGATGTGCATTTGTTTAGTTTGTGGTCTAAATGCCCTCTAAATTCAGTGAGACATCAGGCACAGTGTCTATTGTGATCTCTCAGTCTAACATAGTGCCTGGCATGTATAGCATACCAAATAAATAAGTTGAATGAATGATATATTCAAATTTTGTTCAAAGGATAACAATTTTTATTTCCTACTAGGATTATGTTTCCCAGTGTAGAACTGGTTCATTTTTTTTAAATAGTATATACATGTTGCTTTCATTTCTTCACCAGCTATATACTCAAAGCCCTTTGTAATTTTCATAATTCTAGTAAACTCCATCTCAAAAGTTACCAAAAAGCAATTACTAAAGCCAATGGGTGACTCTTTGTTAGTCTTCATTCTCCCTGACTTTTTTGCAGCCATAGATGTTGTCTCCTTCTTCTACCTAAGTCAGTGGTTTTCAAAGTCTGATCCCAGGACCAATAGCAGCAGCAACAATAGCACATAGAAAGTTGTTGGAGGCCGGGCGCCGTGGCTCACGCCTGTAATCCCAGCACTTTGGGAGGCCGAGGCGGGCGGATCACGAGGTCAGGAGATCGAGACCATCCTGGCTAACACAGTGAAACCCCGTCTCTACTAAAAATACAAAAAAATTAGCCGGGCGAGGTGGCAGGCGCCTGTAGTCCCAGCTACAAGGGAGGCTGAGGCAGGAGAATGGCGTGAACCCCGGGGGGCGGAGCCTGCAGTGAGCCGAGATCGCGCCACTGCACTCCAGCCTGGGTGAAAGAGCGAGACTCCGTCTCAAAAAAAAAAAAAAAAAAAAAAAAGAAAGTTGTTGGAAATGTAGATTCTTGGGCCTCACCCCACACCTACTGAGTCAGAAACTCTGGTGGGTGGGACTCAAAAATCTGTGTTTTGACAAGCACTCCAGGTGGTTCTGATGCACACTAAAATTTAAGAACCACTGCCCAAAGCTAATTCGTTTTGGTAAACTTGACTTTTCTTGTCACAGCAAGGGGTAGAATGAGTGATGAAGACAGCAAGCTCCCATAGCTGCTCCCAAGCCAAGCTAATTCACAGACTCTCTATCACTTCCAGCTTAGGGTTCCACATTCATGAAGCACTGGCTCCCAAGTGGTACAAGTTAGGCAATGTAAATTCTTTAATGTACATTGCACAAAGTTTATTTGCCCTGACCATACCCACAATGGTGGAAAAACAATAGATGTACATTTCTTTTTTTTTTTTTTTTGAGACAGAGTCTCGCTCTGTCGCCCAGGCTGGAGTGCAGTGGTGGTGCAATCTCGGCTCACTGCAAGCTCCGCCTCCCGGGTTCACGCCATTCTCCTGCCTCAGCCTCTCCGAGTAGCTGGGACTACAGGCGCCCGCCACCACGCCCGGCTAATTTTGTGTGTGTGTGTGTATTTTTAGTAGAGACGGGGTTTCACCGTGGTCTCGATGTCCTGACCTCGTGATCCTCCCGCCTCGGCCTCCCAAAGTGCTGGGATTACAAGCGTGAGCCACTGCGCCAGGCCCAGATGTACATTTCTTAAGAAATTCTCAAATTCACAAGCTGAGTTTTATTTACAACTCAAGTCCTTCTTTTTTTTTTTCTTTTTTTAATCTTATTCTGTATTGTCTGCACAACTCCTCTCACAGTCTTCTCCGGACCTTCACAGAAGGTAGAGATGGCTATATCAAAGGCTCCATCCCTAATTATGGTTTATTCGTATTTGGGTTTTTCTCATGAGAGCACCATTAACAAGAGGCAGGTCTGAAAGTGGCACTTCCAGACAGAAGAGCCTATACTGTTGACTGCAGCTGGACACTCCTTCATTTGACTGAATTCTAAGTTCCTGACAATGACAGCAAAAATGCTAACACTCTATAGTCTCTTTCTCTTCTTTCTTTTCTTCTTCTTTTTTTTTTTTTTTTTTTTTTATTGAGATGGAGTCTCACTCTGTCACCCAGGCTGGAGTGCAGCGGCTCGATCTCCGCTCACTGCAAGCTCCGCCTCCCGAGTTCACACCATTCTCCTGCCTCAGCCTCCCGAGTAGCTGGAACTACAGGCGCCCGCCACCATGCCCAGCTAATTTTTTGTATTTTTAGTAGAGACGGGGTTTCACCATGTTAGCTAGGATGGTCGGCTCCTTCTCTTCTTTCTACAGTTATTTTTGGACTTAAAACTGCAATGCTGCTTACTAAATACAATAAGTTTTTCTTATTGTATTTATGATACGATAGATTACCCATCCCTGATCATTTGGCACTATTGCCCACTTCCACCTTCCTAAAAAATTTCCTTCCCTTGACATCTATGATGGTGGTTTTCTTCCTACATTGACCATTTTTATGCTAGTTCTTCTTTCTCCTCTCACACTTAACTGGGGGCCTTCTGCAATGATTAATTAGGCTTTTATCTTTTATTCATATATGCCGTGTTTTGGAGAAGGCATCCGTTTAGCTATTATTTCTATTTAAGAAACTCACAAAATATTCCTAGCTTTAGTTTCTTCCAAATTTCAAATCCATATAGTCAACCATCTGTTGGGTATTTCCAATTGAATGTTGTTTGAGTTCTTCAAATTCAACAATTTCTAAAACCAAACTTTTTATTCTCCTACCCTATTTTAGCAGGCTATTTAACCAAACTTGAAAAACCTACTGTGACCCTTGAACATTCTCTCAATTTCCATTTCACTACTCTTGTCCAATGTCACTTTAGTTGATACCCTAAAAGGCTTCTTTGTCTTCATGTTTTTTTCTGAACTCCTAAGTCCAATCTGGTCTATTCAGTGTTGCCATGTTACTTGTTACTACCTTGCTCAAAAAACCTCAATGGTGTCCATTGCCTAAGGATAGAATCCAAAATCTTTGTCCTGACATTCAAAAGACTTCATAAATATGCTCAAAACTTCATTTCCAATGTCAGTGCCAATTATTATCAAAACAATCTCTCTGCTCTTGCCCAAATAAGCTACTGTTATTGCTAGTACTGTACTCACTACCACCACCACCACTACTGCTACTACCACCATCACCACTACCATTACTGTCACACCAGACAAGACCAGCTAACATTTATTGAGAGTTTACTATGTGTGAGGCACTATGTTAAATTCATCATTTCATTTAATTCTCATAACAACCTTGTAGGGTTATCCTCATTATATACATATGAAAATCAAGAAATACAAAAAGTCAAGTGACTTGCCCATGTTCAAATACTAGTAATTGATAGAGATACAAGTGGAATTTAGGTCTATGTCAAAAGACTGTAAATTCTATGGCAGTAAGGGCCGTTGTTCTCTCCAGTGCTTAGCTCAGTGCCAGACCCATGTGATCAATAAATGTTTTGTAAATGAATATTGAATAAATTTTAAATTCCATTCTCTTACTTGTTATAATCCCATAGCCTTACAGTCCTCTAAATATCTTTTTGTTCATTCCCACTTTTAGGCATTTTTTCACCCTGTTAGCCTTATTTTGAATATTCTTACTGTCATCTCTTTTTTTTTACTTTTTCCAGACCTGAAAGCAAGACAGAATTTATTTTTCTTCTATTTGAGACAAGGTCTCAGTCTGTTGCCCTACTACTGTAGTGCAGTGACATGGTCATAGCTCACTGTAGCCCTGGACTCAAACAGTCCTCCGGCCTGAGCCTCCCAAGTAGCTAGGACTATAGGTATGAACCACCATGCCCTGCTAATTTGGGTTTTTGTTTTTGTTTTTGTTTTGTAGAGACAGGGTCTCGCTATGTTGCCCAGGCTGGCCTCGAACTCCAGGCCTCAAATGATCCTCCTACTTCAGCCTCCCAGTGTGCTGGGATTACAGGCATGAGCCACCATACCCAGCTGTCACCTCTGTCTTTCCAATCCTACCTTGTTTTCAAAGTATTCATAAAGTCCTTGCATCCTTCTCAAATATTTTCCCAGCAAAAAGTTCTTCTCACTAAATTTCAGTAGGAATTATTTTCTTTTCCATTCATTTAATTTTCATCATATCTTGCTTTGCATTATTCTTTAACGTTGTGTATGCTTTTTCACCCAAGTGAGATTATGAGCTCCTCTAGAACAGAGACTTTGAGCTAACTTTTAATAATTGGTACAAAATTAAGTAAATGGAACTTTGAAGTCAAAGGTTAGTCAAAAGTTTCCAAAAGGGGAAAGCAATTTGCTCACAACCATCAGTGATTCTCTGACATTCGAATCATTCTCTATGACTATTAGTCTATAGTTAGGGTGATGTTACAGTGTACCTCAGAATTTCAACAGCTTAACACAATGGAAATTTATTTTTTGCTCAATTAGCAGTCCAATGCAGGTGGATGACTTTCCTTTGACTTTCTATCCTGTGGCTTTGTATCCTGACAACTGGGGTTGGGGTGGGAGATGGTGGGCAGGAGCTGGGGATAAGAGGGCAAAGAAGGCCCACCTTCTTCCTATCTGCCTTGCTTTGAAGTGACATATTACTTTGGCTCACATTTCACTGGAAAGAATCACATGTCCCCTCCTAGCAGCAAGAAGCCGAGATATGCAGTCCCTGGCTGGGCAGCTCCATAGGAACAGTGTTATAAAAGGAGGATGGATGTTCGTAGAGTTGGCCATCTATTCTACAACTGGTTAGTGAATATTTCTTATTTCCAGCAATAATAATACATATTTGAATCAACCTTTTACAAATTCAACACAGATTTGATTTATGAGTTCCAGTCTATGGCACTCTAAAAATTCCTAATCTAATCCACAAACAGTGCTGTGGAAAGCACTACACAAATAGATGGCACTCATGAGTTTATCTTAATGATGTTAATTTTAAGCCAATATAATTTGCTGCCCACTGCCTCCAAATCATACCCAAATGGCAGCTGTAAAGGAGTTGATGATGTAATAGAACATGCATTTCCATTTTTTTTTCATTTCACATTTATGTATTTGGGTTAAGTATGGCTTGGTCTACTTCTTAAATCCCATAAATTTCATCGCAAGGTCAATTTTTTTTTTTTTTTGAGACAGAGTCTCACTCTGTCACTCAGGCTGGAGTGCAATGGCATGATCTTGGTTCACTGTTACCTCTGCCTCCTGGGTTCGAGTGATTCTTCTGCTTCAGCCTCCCGAGTAGCTGGGACTACAGGCGAGTGCCACCACATCTGACTAATTTTTTATATTTTTAGTAGAGACAGGGTTTCACCATATTGGCCAGGCTGGTCTCAAACTCCTGACCTCGTGATCTGCCTGCCTCAGCCTCCCAAAGTGCTGGGTGTGAGCCACTGCATCGGGCTATCCCAAGGTAAATTTTTTTTTATACTTTAAGTTCTAGGGTACGTGTGCACAACATGCAGGTTTGTTATATATGTATACATGTGCCATGTTGGTTTGCTGCACCCATCAACTCGTCATTTACATTAGGTATTTCTCCTAATGCTATCCCTCCCCAAGCCCCCCAATCCCAACAGGCCCTGGTTTGTGATGTTCCCCTCCATGTGTCCATGTGTTCCCATTGTTTAATTCTCACTTATGAGTGAGAACAGGCAGTGTTTGGTTTTCTGTCGTTGTCATAGTTTGCTGAGAATGATGGTTTCCAGCTTCATCCATGTCCCTACAAAGGACATGAACTCATCCTTTTTATGGCTGCATAGTATTCCATGGTGTATATGTGCCACACTTTCTTTATCCAGTCTATCATGGATGGACATTTGGGTTGGTTCCAAGTCTTTGCTATTGTGAATAGTGCTGCAATAAACATATGTGTGCATGTGTCTTTACAGTAGCATGATTTATAATCCTTTGGGTATATATCCAGTAATGGGATGGCTGGGTCAAATAGTATTTCTAGTTCTAGATCCCTGAGGAATCGCCACACTGTCTTCCATAATAGTTGAACTAACTTACATGCCCACCAACAGTGTGAAAGCGTTCCTATTTCTCCACATCCTCTCCAGCAACTGTTGTTTCCTGACTTTTTAATGATCACCGTTCTAACTGGCATGAGATGGTATCTCATTGTGGTTTTGATTTGCATTTCTCTGATGACCAGTGATGATGTGCATTTTTTCATGTGTCTGTTGGCTGCATAAATGTCTTCTTTTGAGAAGTGCCTGTTCATATCCTTTGCCTAGTTTTTGATGGGGTTGTTTGTTTTTTTCTTGTAAATTTGTTTAAGTTATTTGTAGATTCTAGATATTAGCCCTTTGTCAGATAGGTAGATTGCAAAAATTTTCTCCCATTCTGTAAGTTGCTGGTTCACTCTGATGGTAGCTTCTTTTGCTTTGCAGAAGCTCTTTAGTTTAATTAGATCCCATTTGTCTATTTTGACTTTTGTTGCCATTGCTTTTGGTGTTTTAGTCATGAAGCCCTTGCCCAAGCCTATGTCCTGAATGGTAATGCCTAGGTTTTCTTCTTGAGTTCTTATGGTTTTAGGTCTAATATTTAAATCTTTAATCCATCTTGAATTACTTTTTGTATAAGGTGTAAGGAAGGAATCCAGTTTCAGCTTTCTACATATGGCTAGCCAGTTTTCCCAGCACCATGTATTAAATAGGGAATCCTTTCCCCATTTCTTGTTTTTGTCAGGTTTGTCAAAGATCAGATGGTTGTAGATGTGTGGTGTTATTTCTGAGGCCTCTGTTCTTTTCCATTGGTCTATATCTCTGTTTTGGTACCAGTACCATGCCGTTTTGATTACTGTAGCCTTGAAGTATAGTTTGAAGTCAGGTAGCATGAAGCCTCCAGCTTTGATCTTTTGGCTTAGGATTGTCTTAGCAATGCGGGCTTTTTTTTGGTTCCATATGAACTTTAAAGTAGTTTTTCTCCAATTCTGTGAAGAAAGTCATTGGTAGTTTGATGAGGGTGGCATTGAATCTATAAATTACCTATCTTCCAACCCATGAGCATGGAATGTTGTTCCATTTGTTTGTGTCCTCTTTTATTTCGTTGAGCAGTGGTTTGTAGTTCTCCTTGAAGAGGTCCTTCACATCCCTTGTAAGTTGGATTCCTAGGTACTTTATTCTCTTTGTAGCAATTGTGAATGGGAGTTCACTCATGATTTGGCTCTCTGTTTGTCTGTTATTGGTGTATAGGAATGCTTGTGATTTTAGCACATTGATTCTGTATCCTGAGATTTTGCTGAAGTTGCTTATCAGCTTAAGGAGATTTGGGGCTGAGACAATGGGGTTTTCTAAATATACAATCATGTCATCTGCAAACAGGGACAATTTGACTTCTTCTTTTCCTAACTGAATACTCTTTATTTCTTTTCCTTGCCTGATTGCCCTTGCTGGAACTCCCAACACTATGTCCAATAGGAGTGGTGAGAGAGGGCATCCTTGTCTTGTGCCAGTTTTCAAAGGGAATGCTTCCAGTTTTTGCCCATTCAGTATAGTATTGGCTGTGGGTTTGTTATAAATAGCTTATTATTTTGAGATATGTTCCATGAATACCTAGTTTATTGAGAGTTTTTAGCATGAAGCACTGTTGAATTTTCTCAAAGGCCTTTTCTGCATCCATTGAGATAATCATGTGGTTTTTGTCTTTGGTTCAGTTTATATTATGGATTAAGTTTATTGATTTGCATATGTTGAACCAGCCTTGCATTCCAGGGATGAAGCCAACTTGATCGTGGTGGATAAGCTTTTTGATGTGCTGCTGGATTTGGTTTGCCAGTATTTTATTAAGGATTTTCACATCGATGTTCATCAGGGATATTGGTCTGAAATTCTCTTTTTTTGTTGTGTCTCTGCCAGGCTTTGGTATCAGGATGATGCTGGCCTCATGAAATGAGTTAGGCAGGATTCCCTCTTTTTCTTTTGATTGGAATAGTTTCAGAAGGAATGGTACCAGCTCCTCCTTGTACCTCTGGTAGAATTTGGCTGTGAATCCATCTGGTCCTGGACTTTTTTTGTTGGTAGGCTATTAATTATTGCCTCAATTTCAGAACCTGTTATTGGTCTATTCAGAGATTCAACTTGTTCCTGGTTTAGTCTTGGGAGGATGTATGTGTCCAGGAATTTATCCATTTCTTCTAGATTTTCTAGTTTATTTGCATAGAGGTGTTTATAGTATTCTCTGATGGTAGTTTGTATTTATGTGAGATCGGTGGTGATATACCCTTTATCATTTTTTATTACATCTATTTGATTCTTCCCTCTTTTCTTCTTTATTAGTCTGGCTAGCAGTCTATCTATTTTGTTGATCTTTTCAAAAAACCAGCTGCTGGATTCATGGAGTTTTTGAAGGTTTTTTTCTGTCTCTATCTCCTTCAGTTCTGCTCTGATCTTAGTTATTTCTTGCCTTCAGCTAGCTTTTGAATGTGTTTGCTCTTGCTGCTCTAGTTCTTTTAATTGTGATGTTAGGGTGTCAATTTTAGATCTTTCCTGCTTTCTCTTGTGGGCATTTAGTGCTATAAATTTCCCTCTACATACTGCTTTAAATGTGTCCCAGAGATTTTGGTGTGTTGTGTCTTTGTTCTCATTGGTTTCAAAGAACATCTTTATTTCTGCCTTCATTTCGTTATTTACCCAGTAGTCATTCAAGAGCAGGTTGTTCAGTTTCCATGTAGTGGTGCAGTTTTGAATGAGTTTCTTAATCCTGAGTCCTAATTTGATTGCACTGTGGTCTGAAAGACAGTTTGTTGTGATTTCTGTTCTTTTATATTTGCTGACGAATGCTTTACTTCCAGTTATTGGTCAATTTTAGAATAAGTGTGATGTGGTGCTGAGAAGAATGTATATTCTGTTGAATTGGGATGGACAGCTCTGTAGATGTCTATTAGGTCCACTTGGTCCAGAGCTGAGTTCAAGTCCTGGATATCCTTGTTAACCTTCTGTCTTGTTGATCTGTCTAACATTGACAGTGGGGTAATAAAGTCTCTCATTATTATTGTATGGGAGTCTGAGTCTCTTTGTAGGTCTCTAAGGACTTGCTTTATGAATCTGGATGCTCCTGTATTGGGTGCATATATATGTAGCTCTTCTTGTTGAATTGATCCCTTTACCATTATGTAATGGCCTTCTTTGTCTCTTTTGATCTTTGTTGGTTTAAAGTCTGTTTTATCAAAGAATAGGATTGCAACCCTTGCTTTTTTTTGCTTTCCATTTGCTTGGTAGATCTTCCTCCATCCCTTTATTTTGAGCCTATGTGTGTCTCTGCACATGAGATGGGTCTTCTGAATATGGCACACAAATGGGTCTTGACTCTTTATCCAATTTACCAGTCTGTGTCTTTTTTATTATTATTATTATACTTTAAGTTCTAGGGTACAGGTACACAATGTGCAGGTTTGTTACATATGTATGCATGTGCCATGTTGGTGTGCTGCGCCCATTAACTCATCATTTACATTAAGTATATCGCCTAATGTTGTCCCTCTCCACTCCCACCACCCTACAACAGGCCCCAGTGTGTGATGTTCCCCTTCCTGTGTCCAAGTGCTCTCATTGTTCTATTCCCACCTATGAGTGAGAACATGCAGTGTTTGGTTTTTTGTCCTTGCGATACTTTGCTGAGAATAATGGTTTCCAGCTTCATCCATGTCCCTACAAAGGACATGAACTCATCCTTTTTATGGCTGCATAGTATTCCATGGTGTATGTATGCCACATTTTCTTAATCCAGTCTATCACTGATGGACATTTGGGTTGGTTCCAAGTCTTTGCTATTGTGAATAGTGCCGCAATGAACATACGTGTGCATGTGTCTTCATAGCAGCATGATTTATAATCCTTTGGGCATATAGCCAGTAATAGGATGGCTGGGTCAAATGGTATTTCTAGTTCTAGATCCTTGAGGAATCACCACACTGTCCTCCATAATAGTTCCTATTTCTCCACATCCTCTCCAGCACCTGTTGTTTACTGACTGTTTAATGATTGCCATTCTAACTGGCATGAGGTGGTATCTCATTGTGGTTTTGATTTGCAGTTCTCTGATGGCCAGTGATGATGAGCATTTTTTCATGTGTCTGCTGGCTGCATAAATGTCTTCTTTTGAGAAGTGTCTGATCATATCCCTCGCCCAATTTTTGATGGGGTTGTTTGTTTTTTCTTGTAAATTTGTTTGAGTTCTCTGTAGATTCTGGATATTCGCCCTTTGTCAGATGAGTAAATTGCAAAAATTTTCTCCTATTCTGTAGGTTGCCTGTTCACTCCGATGGTAGTTTCTTTTGCTGTGCAGAAACTCTTTAGTTTAATTAGATCCCATTTGTCAATTTTGGCTTGTGTTGCCATTGCTTTTGGTGTTTTAGACATGAGTCCTTGCCCATGCCTTATAAATGGCTTATATTATTGGCTTATATTTATTGAGTGCTAACTATAGGTAGGAAATGTTCAAAGTGCTTTATATTCGTGTTTAATTCTGTCAGGAACCAAATGAAATCAGTATTATTCCCATTTTAGAGACAAAGAAATGAAGATTCAGAGAGGTGAAGTTGATTTGGTAGAAAAGGTAGGAATTACTAGCAAAAGGCAGAGTTGAGATTTGAACCCAAGTCTATCACTAGAATTTTTGCTCTTCATCATTATACTATAATACTTGCTTTCTAATTAGGTAATGACTATTCTTTTCTGAGTTTCAATTAGCATAATCTGATACATTTCAATCAAACTCAAAGAAATTGGAAGAAAACAACCCATGATTCCATCATCAGATGAGGAGATAAATAAAATGTGATGCATACATACGATAGAATATTATTTAGCTTAAAAAGGGAATGAATTTCTGACACACGCTATAACATGGATGAACCTTGAAAACATTTTCTAAGTGAAAGAAGCTAGATGCAGAAGTACAAATATTATATGATTCCACTCATATGAAATATCTAAAATAGGCAATCTTATACAGACAGAAAAAGGATCGAAAGTTATCAGAATCTGGGAAGAGAGGAGAATGAGAAGTTATGATTTAATGAGTACAGTTTCTGTTTAGAGTGATGAAAAAGTTTTAGAAATAGACAGTGGTGATGATCTATAAAATTGTGCATGTCACTAATACCACTGAATTGTATACTTAAAATTTGTTTAAATGGCAAATGCTATGTTATATATATTTACCACAATAAAAAAGCAAAGACATTTATTTTTGGTTTATCTAGAAAACTTTATTTAGTGGACCTATGATTTTTTAGTTTATCTGTTTATGTAAGGCTTTTGAAATAAAATATAGGTGATACTTTAATGTTATATTAATTGAGAGGGCAGAGCAAAATAGACAAATAAAAGCTCTATGGATTGTCCCTCCAGCTGGAACATCAAATTCTAACAACTAACTTCACACAAAATAGCACCATCATAAGAACCAAAAATCAGGTGAGCAATCACAGTAGCTGGCTTTATCTTCATAGAGCAGAAAGGCACTGAAGAGGGTAGGAAAGACAGTCTTGAGTTGTGGACTCCACCCCTCCCCCATCTCCCAGCAGCAGCTACATGGCATGGAGAGAGAAACTGTGCACTTTGGGGAGGGAGAGCATAGCAATTGGCAGAATCTGCATTGAACTCAGTACTGCCCTGTCACAGCAAAGAGCAAAGCTATGCTGGCCTCAGCTGGTGCCTGACCATGGAGGGAGCATTTGGGCCAGACCTAGCCAGAGGGAAATCACCCATCCTAGCTGTCAGAACTTGAGTTTCCTGGCAAGCTTTGCCACCATGAGCTAAAGTGCTCTGGGATCCTAGGTAAACTTGAAAGACAGTTTAGGACACAAGGAGTACAATTCCTAGGCAAGTCCTATTGCTATGGGCTTAGAGCCAGTGGAGTAGGGCAGCACATAACCTATGGAGACATCAGACAGGGCAGCTAAGGCTTGTGTCACCTCTCTTCCAACCCTAGGCAGTGCAGCTTGCAGCAAAAAAAGTGACTCCATCCTTCCACTTGAGGAAAGGAGAGCAAAGAATAAAGAGGACTTTGTCTTGCACCTTGGGTACCAGCTCAGACACATTAGGACACGGCACCAGGCAGAGATGTAAGGCCCCCACTCAAGGCCCTAGCTCCCAGACAACATTTCTAGACACACCCTGGGTGAGAAGGGAACATGATTCTTTGAAGGAAAGGACACAGTACTGGCAGGATTTACCATTTGCTGAGTAAAGAACCCTTGGGCCCTCAATAACCAGCAGTGGTACCCAGGTAGTATGCTGTGGGCCTTGGGTGAGGCTCTGAGATGTGCTAGCTTCAGGTGATACTCAGCACATTCAAACTGTGGTGACTACAGTGAAAGACTCCATCTGCTTGAGAAAAGCAGAGGGAAAAATAAAGAGTTCTTTGCCTTCCACCCTAAGTACCTTCTTGGCCACAGTGAGGTAGAGTAACAAGCAGGCTCTTGGGATTCCCAAGTTCTTGCCTAGGCACTTGGACAGCATTTCTGGACCTGCCCTGAGCCAGAGCGGAGCCCACTGCCCTGAAGAGTGAGTCGCAGGCATCTGGCAGAACTCCTCATGGGCTGCTGGTGGTGGTGGCCATGGGGAAAGGCTCTTCTGCCCGTGGAAAGGGGAGGAAAGAGTGGGGAGGACTTCATTTTGTGGTTTGAGTGCCAACTTAACCACAGTAGAATAGAACACCAGGTAGATTTCTAAGGCTATTGATTTCAATCATTGGCTCCCAAACAGAGTGTCTGGACCTGCCTGGAGCCTGGGGAACTCACCAACCTGAAGGGAAGAACACAAACCTGGCTGGCTTCACCACCTGCTAATTGTTGAGCCCTAGGGCCTTGAGTGAACATAGGCAGTAGACAGGCAGTAGTTACAGTAGGCCATAGGCAAGACACAGTGCTGTATTGGCTTCAGGTCTGACTCAGCACAGTCCTAATGATCGTGGCCTCAGGGGTTTTTGTGATACCCCACCCTCAGCTCTGGACAGCTCAGTAAAGAGAGAGAAAGACCTCACTTCTTTGGGAGAAAGTAAGGGAAAAGAACAAGAATCTCTGCCTGGTAATCCAGAGAATTCTTTCAGATTTTATCCAAGACCACCAAGGCAGTAATTCTATGAGTCTGCAAGAACCACAACATTCTTGGGCTTGGGGCCCAAGTCTACTTGAATACCTGGAAAGCCTTCCCAAGAAGAATGAGCACAAACAAGCCCAGACTGTGAAGATCACAATAAATACATAACTCTTCCATGTCCAGACATCAAAGAACATCCACAAGTATCAAGACCATCCAGGAAAACATGACCTTAACAAACGAACTAAATAAGGTACCGGGGACCAATCCTGGAGAAACAGAGATATGTGACCTTTTAGATTGAGAATGCAAAATAGTTGTTTTAAGGAAATTCAAAGAAATTCAAGATAACAAGGAGAAGTAATTCAGAATTCTATGATATAAATTTAACAAATTTATTGCATTCTGAATTTGTTAAATTCTTAACACATTTATTATATTTAGTGCATTCTGCAGCTGCTGCATGAAATGGTCTATAAATCTATAAACATCTATTAGGTCCATTTGGTCTGCAGTGCAGATTAAGTCCAATGAAAATACATTTCAAGATAAAAACTGTAAGAAGTTCAATCAATAACTATCTTAAGATTGAAATAATTTAAAAGAATCAAGCAGAAATCCTGGAGTTGAAAATGCAACTGACATATTGAAGAATGCATCAGAATCTCTTAATAGCAGAAGTGATCAAGCAGAAAACAAAATTAATGAGCTTGAAGACAGGCTATTTGAAAATATACAGTCAGAATAGACAAAATAAAAAAGAATAAGACACACCTACAGGATCTAGAAAATAGGCTTAAAAGGGCAAGTCTAAGAGTTATTGGCCTTAAAGAGGAAGTACAGAAAGACATAGGAATAAAAAGTTTATTCAAAGGGATAATACCAGAGAACTTCCCAAACCTAGAGAAAGATATTAACATTCAAGTACAAGAAGGTTATAGAATACCAAGCAGATTTAACCCAAAGAAGACTACCTCCAAGCATTTAATAATCAAACTCCCAAAGGTCAAGGATAAAGACATAATCCTAAAAGCAGCAAGAGAAAATAAACAAATGAAATGCAATAGATTTCCAATATGTCTGGCAGCAGAGTTTTTAGTGGAAACCTTACAGACCAGAAAAGAGTAGCATGGCATGTTTAAAGTGCTGAGGGAAAGAACTTTTGCCCTAGAATAGTATATCTGGTGAAAATATCCTTCAAGCATGAAGGAAAAATAAACACTTTCCCAGACAAACAAAAGCTGAGGGATTTTTATCAGCACCAGACCTGTCCTACAAGAAATGCTAAAGGGAGTTCTTCAATCTGAAGGAAAAGGATATTAATGAGCAATAAGAAATTATCTGATAGTACAAAACTCACTGATACTAGTAGGCGCAAAGAAAAACACAGAATATTATAACATTGTAATTGTTGTGTTTAAACTACTCTTAAGTAGAAACACTAAATGATGACTCAATCAAAAATAATAACTACAACAACTTTTCAGGACATAGACAATATAATAAGACAGAAAGATAAACAACAAAAAGTTAAAAAGTGGGGTGATGAAGTTAAAGTTTAGAGTTTTTATTAGTTTTCTTTTTGATTGTTGATGTAATTAGTGTTAAGTTTTCATTAGTTTAAAATAATGGGTTATAAGATAGTATTTGCAAGCCTTGTGGTGATCTCAAATCAATAAACATACAATGGATACACAAAAAATAGAAAGCAAGAAATTCAATCATACCACCGGAGAAAATCACCTTCACTAAAAGGAAGAAAGGAAGGAAAGAAGGAAGAGAACACTACAAAATAACCAGCAAACAAATAAAATGGCAGGAGTTAGTCCTTACTTAAAAATAATGGCATTGAATATAAATGGACTAAACTCTCTAGTTCAAAGACATAGATTGGCTCAATGATTTTTTAAAAAAAGATGACACAGTGATCTGTTGCCTACAAGAAACACACTTCACCTCTGAAGCTGCACATAGACTGAAAATAAAGGGATGGAAAAAGATGCTTCATGTTATTGGAAACCAAAAAAGAGCAGAAGTAGCTATACCTATACCAGATAAAATAGATTTCAAGATAAAAACTGTAAGAAGTTCATTATATAATGATAAAGGGGCCAATTTGGCAGGAGGATATAACAGTTGTAAATATATATGCACCCAACACTGGAGCACTAAGATATATAAAGCCAATATTATTAGAGCAGCTAAAAAGAAAGCTAGGCCTCAATGCAATAATAGTTCAGACTTTAATACCACACTTTCAGCATTGGACAGATCTTCCAGATAGAAAATCAATAAAAAAAATGGACTTAGTCTGCACTATAGACCAAATGGACCTAATAGATGTTTATAGACCATTTCATGCATCAGCTGCAGAATACACAATCTTTTACTCAGCACATGGATCATTCTCAAAGATAGATCATATGTTAGGTTACAAAACAAGTCTGAAACAGTTAATAAAAGTGAAATAATATCAAGCATCTTCTCTGACCACAATAAAATAAAACCAGAAATCAATAACAAGAGGAATTTTGGAAACTACACAAATAGAAGGAAATTAAACAATATGCTTCTGAATGACCAGTGGGTCAATGAAGAAATTAAGAAGGAAATTAAAAAATTTTTTTGAAACAAATGACAATGGAAACATGACATACCAAAATCTATGAGACACAGCAAAAGCAGTACTAAGGGGAAAATTTATTGCTATAAGTGCCTATATCAAAAAAGAAGAAAAACTTGAAATAAGTAACCTAATTATGCATCTTTAAAAACTAGAAACATAGCAGCATCTTAAAAAACTAGAAAATCAAACTCATCTTATGAGGCTAGTACTACCCTGATACCAAAACCAGACAAAGACACATCAAGAAAGAAAACTACAGGCCAATATCTCTCATGAATATTGATGCAAAAGTCCAAACCCAAAATTAGTAGAAGAAAAGAAATAATAAAGATCAGAACAGAGATAAATAAAATTGAAACAAAAAATACAAAAGATCAATGAAACAAAATATTGGTTTTCTTTCAAGGATAAACAAAATTGACAAACTTCGAGTCAGACTAATTAAGAAAAAGAGAGAACATTCAAATAAATAAAATTAGAGATGAAAAAGAAAACATTGTAATTGATACTGTAGAAATACAAAGGATTACTAGCAGCTACTATGAGCAACTATATGCCAATAAATTGGAAAATCTAGAGGAAATGGATAAATTCCTAGACAAATGCAATCTACCGAGATTGAAGCATGAAGAAATTCAAAACCTGAACAGGTCAATAATAACAAGTAACAAGGTCAAAGCCATAATAAAAAGTCTCCCAGTAAAGAAAATCCCAAGACCTGATGGCTTCATTGCTAAATTCTACCAAACATTTGCAGAAGAACTAATCCTACTCTAACTACTCTGAAAAATAGAGGAGGAGAGAATACTTCCAAAATTATCCTTTGAGGCTAGTACTACCCTGATACCAAAACTAGACAAAGACACATCAAAAAAAGGAAACTACAGGCCAGTATCTCCCATGAATATTTATGCAAAAGCCCTCAGCAAAATACTAGCAAACCTAATTCAACAATACATTAAAAAGATCATTCATCATGACCAAGTGGGATTTATCCCAGGGATGCAAGGGTGGTTCAACATATACAAATTAATCAATGCGGTACATTATATCAACAGAATGAAGAAAAAAATGATAATTTCAATTGATGTTGGAAAAGCATTTGATAAAATTCAACATCTCTTCATGATAAAAATCCTCAAAAAACTGGATATAGAAGGAATATACCTCAACATAATAAAAGCCGTATATGACAGACCCACAGCTAGTATCATACTAAATGAAGAAAAACTGAAAACCTTTCTCCTAAGATCCAGAACAAAACAAGAATGCCCATTTTCACTACTGTTATGCAGCATAGTACTGGAAGCCCTAACTAGGGCAATCAGACAAGAGAAATAAATAAAGGACATCCAAATTGGAAAGGAACAAGTTAAAGTATACTTATCTGCAGATTTTATGTTCTTATCTTCAGAAAAACCTAAAGGCTCCACCAGAGAAATATTACAACTGGTAAACAAATTCAGTAAAGTCTCAGGATACAAAATCAACATACAAAAATCAGTAGCACTTCTATATGCCAACAGTGAACAATCTGAAAAAGAAATAAAAAAGTAATCTCATTTACAATAGCCACAAATAAAACTAAATACCTAGGAATTAACCAAAGAAGTGAAATATCTCTACAATGAAAACTATAAAATACTAATGAAAGAAATTGAAAAGGACAAAAAAATGGCAATATATTCCATGTTCATGAATTGGAAGAATCAATATTGGTAAAATGTCCATACTACCCAAAGCAAACTACAGATTCAATGCAATGCCTATCAAAATATCAATGACATTCTTCACAGAAATAAAACAAAATGCTAAAATGTATATAGAACCACAAAAGACTCAGAATAGCCAAAGCTATCCTGAGAAAAAAGAAAATTGGAGGGATCACATTACCTGACTTCAAATTATACTACAGAACTATAGTAAACAAAACACAATGGTACTGGCATAAAAACAGGCACATAAACCAATGAAACAGAATCGAGAATCGAGAAACAAATTCATGGACTTACAGTGAAATTACTTTTGACAAAGGCGCCAAGAACCTACGTGGGGGAAAAAAACCATCTCTTCAATAAATGATGTTCAGGAAACTGGATATCGATATGCAGAAGAATGAAACTTGACCCTTCTCTCTCACCACATACAAAAATCAAATCAAAATGGATTAAAGACTTAAGTCTAAGACCTCAAACTGAAACTACTACAAGAAAACACTGGGGAAACTCTGCGTGATACTAGTCTGGGCAAAAATTTCTTGAGTAATACCCAACAAGCACAGGCAACCAAAGCAAAAATGGACACGTGGAATCACATCAAGTTAAAAGACTTCTACACAGCAAAGGAAACAACCAACAAAGTGAAGAGACAACCCATAGGATGGGAGAAAATATTTGCAAATGGCCCATCTGACAAGTGATTCATAACCAGAATATATAAGAAGTTCAAACAACTCTACAGAGAAAAAGTCTAATAATGCGATTTAAAAGTGGGCAAAAGTTCTGAATAGACATTTATCAAAAGGAGACATACAAATGGCAAACAGGCATGTGAAAGGTGCTCAAAATCATTGATCATCAGGAAAATGCAAATCAAAACTACAATGAGATATCATCTCATCCCACTTAAAATGGCTTATATCCAAATAACAGGTGATAACAAATGCTGGTGAGGATGTGAAGAGAAGGAAATCTTCATATACTGTTGGTGGGAATGTAAGTTATTGCAACTACTATGGAAAACAGTATGGAGGGTTCTCAAAAAACTGAAAATAGATCATACAATCTAGTAATACCACTGCTGGGTATATACCCCAAAGAAAGGAAATCAATATATTAAAGAGATATCTGCACTGCCATGTTTGTTGCAGCACTGTTTACAATAGCCAAGATTTGTAAGCAACCTAAGTGTCCATCAACGGACAAGTGAATAAAGAAAATGTGGTACATATATACAATGGAGTACTATTCAACCATAAAAACAATGAGATTCTGTCATTTGCACCAACATGAGTGGAGCTAAAGGTCATTGTGTTGTGAAACAAGTCAGACACAGAAAGACAAACTACATGTTCTCTCTTATTTTGTTGCAGCTAAAAATTAAAACAATTAAACTCATAGAAATAGAGAAAATAGAAGGACAGTTACCAGAGGATGGGAAGGGCACATGGAGTTGTGGGGATAGTTAATGGGTACAAAAAATAGTTAGAAGGAGTAAATAAGATCTAGTATTTTATAGCACAACAGGGTGATTTTAGTCAATAGTAATTTAATTGTACATTTAAAAATAAGTAGAGTCATAATAGGATTGTTTGTAACACAACAAATAAATGCTTCAGGGGATGGATACCCCATTTACCATGATGTGATTATTATACATTGCATGCTTGTATCAATGTAATGCTTTGATACAGGCATGCAATGCCTTTACCCCATAAATATACACCCCTACTATGTACCCACAAAAATTAAAAATAACAAAAATTAAAAATATTACAGTAATTGTTCTTCAAGCATCCAGAAAGTCTAGTGTGAGACCCAATGGCCAACCTCTCACAATCATACATTTAGATGATGACAGAAAAAAACTAGTTGACTCCCAGTATGTGCCATCATACATATCAGGAATAACAAACTGAGTGAATTCTACTAAACATTTTCATAACCCTGGCAATCTTTTCAGAATCTTGGAATCATGGAGATAAATGGCTCTCTAGCCCTTCCCCCTGGCTGGGAGAACAGAGTCAAAGACAAAACCAATACTGTTGGCACTCATCTCACCACATCCTCTCCCTCTCAGAAAAGGATAGAAGACACGTCATAGTGGAAAATATGGAGTGGAGATAAAGAAAAGCCGTAACATCTTCAAGGAGAACTACAAACCACTGCTCAAGGAAATAAGAGAAAATACAAACAAATAGAAAAACATTCCATCCTCATGGATAGGAAGAATCAATATCACAAAAATGGCCATACTGCCCAAAGTAGTTTATAAATTCAATGTTATTCCCATCAAACTACCATTGACATGCTTCAGAGAATTAGAAAAAACTATTTTAAATTTTATATGCAACAAAAAAGGGCCTGTATAGCCAAGACAATCCTAAGCAAAAAGAACAAAGCTGGAGGCATCAAGCTACCTGACTTCAAACTATACTACAATGCTACAGTAACCAAAACAGGATGGTACTGACACCAAAACAGACATATAGACCAATGGAACATAACAGAGACCTCAGAAATAACACCACACACCTACAACCATCTAATCTTAAACAAACCTGACAAAAACAAGCAATAAGGAAAGGATTCCCTATTTAATAAATGGTGCTGGGAAAACTGGCTAGCCACATGCAGAAAACTGAAAGTGGATACCTTCCTTACACCTTATACAAAAATTAACTCAAGATGGAGTAAAGATTTAAATGTAAAGCCCCAAACCATAAAATTCCTAGAAGAAAACCTAGGCAATACCATTCAGGACATAGGCATAGGCAAAAATTTCATGACGAAAATGCCAAAAACAATGACAACAAAAGCTAAAATTGACAAATGGGATCTAATTAAACTAAACAGCTAAAAGAAACTGTCATCAGAATGAACAGGCAGCCTACACAATGGGAGAAGATTTTTGCAATCTACCCATCTGACAAAGGGCTAATGTCCAGAATCTACAAGGAACTTAAACAAATTTACAAGAAAAAAACAACCCCATCAAAAAGTGGGCAAAGGATATGAACAGACACCTCTCTAAAGAAGACATTTATGCAGGCAACGAACATATGAAAAAAAACTCAACATCACTGATCATTAAAGAAATACAAATCAAAACCACAAGATACCATCTTATGCCAGTCAGAATGGTGAGTATTAAAAAGTCAAAAAACAATAGATGCTGGTGAAGCTGTGGGGAAATAGGAATGCTTTTACACTGTTGGTGAGAATGTAAATTAGTTCAACCATTGTGAAAGACAGTGTGGCGATTCCTCAAAGATCTAGAACCAGAAATACCATTTGACCCAGCAACCCCATTACTGGGTATATACCCAAAGGAATGTAAATCATTCTACTATAAAGACACATGCACACATATCTTTATTGCAGCACTATTTACAATAGCAAAGGCATGGAACCAATCCAGATGCTCATCAGTGATAGACTGGATAAAGAAAATGTGGCACATATATACCATGGAATACTATGCAGCCATAAAAAGGAACAAGATCATGTCCTTTGCAGGGACATGGATAAAGCCGGAAGCCATTATCCTCAGCAAACTAACACAGGAACAGAAAACCAAATATTGAATGTTCTCACTCATAAGTGGGAGTTGAGCAATGAGAACATATGGACAGAGGGAGGGGAACATCACACACCAAGGCCTGTTGTGGGCTGGGGAGTGAGGGGATGAGAGCATCAGGACAAATAGCTAATTCATGCAAGGCTTAAAACGTAGGTGACTGGTAGATGAGTGCAGCAAACCACCATATAACACATATACCTGTGTAACAAATCTGCACGTTCTGCACATGTATCCCAGAACTTAAAGTAAAATAAAATAAAATAAATACAAAACAACAACAACAACAACAACAACAACAACAACAAAGAATACATAAAAACATGAGGGAAAAGTTCACAATACAGTAAGAGAAAAAACTATAAAGCAATAGTAAAATACTATGCCATCGCTGTTTCAAAATACACACAACGAGAAGTAGTGAAAAAAAGCCATAACAAAGACAAATGAAGACATCATAGGTATCAGAAAAGAATAGGGAGAGATGAAAGTGTACATACCATGAGACAGAGAAGGGAGTAGGTAGTTTGCTATGTTGGGCCTTCCTCCTTTCCTGGTGAACATAACACACGATTGGACAATGGGTCATTGGGGGAAAAGCCACTGATTACTGTACAAAGTCAGGGACTTTTGGGCATTAAATTTACAGGCTTTGGGGTATGGAAGGCTTGGGACTCCAAGAGTATCTTTCCCTCCCTCTCTTCTTGCCTCTCTGTGTTCTTTCTTCTCCTTCTCCTTCTTCTCCCCTTGCTCCTCATTGTTCTCCCCTTTACTCCTCCTCCTTTCCTTCTGCTTCTTCATCCTCTTCCTTTTTCTTTTCCTTCTCTCTCTCCCTCTCTCTTTCTTTTTCTTTTCATTCCAAGATAGAGTATTTTTATACTTTGGAGGCACTTTTCCCTTACTGGTGCTAAGAGAAGACAGTATGAACAGGAGGGAGAGGAAAGAAGGAGATGACTTAGCGGGTTATGTGGGGCTTTGTTTATAATAGAAGAATACAGTACAAGAACACATAGGTACCGCACTCACTCCTTTGTATTTGTATATTGCCTTCAACTTTTCTCTTTTCTTATTTTGTATGACCAAGTTTTGGCAATTCTCAGCATATTTTTGTCGATACACTCAATTGCTGATTTCTGCCCTCTTGCTACAATATCCCATATTCTGAAAGGACTTTAAGCTCCTTAAGTCCTGGGGAAATGTCTTAATCATCTTTATATCCCTGGTGTCTAGAACCTGCTGATCCTCAACTTAGGTTTGTCAACTGAATGGGTGAATAAATAAGTGTAAGTTCTCTCTACAAAGTATCAAGCCATGTGGCTGTGGTTATCCAAGTTTGATTAAAGGCATGCCATAGCTTAGATGTTTGTTCCTTCCAAATCTCATGTTGAAATTTGACCTCCAGTATTGGAGGTGGGGCCTAATGGGAGGTGTCTGGGGAATGGCAGCAGATCCTTTATGAATGGATTAATTCCCTCCCCCAGGGGAAGTGCGTGAGTGAGTTCTCACTCTATTACTTCTCAGGACAGCTGGTTGTCCAAAGAGCTAGGCACCTCCCCTCACCTCCCTCTCTTTCATCAGGTGAGCTCTATACAGGCCAGCTCCCTTTTGCCTTCTACCACAAGTGGAAGTAGTCTGAGGCCCTCACCAGAAGCCAATTTTCCACCCAGCAGAACTGTGAGCCAAATAAACCTTTTTTCTCTATAAATTACTTAACCTCAAGTATTCCTTTATAGCAACACAAAACATACAAGACAGTGCATGAAAGGAAGGAATATCTTCAATGAGGAATATTCTGGAAATCAGGAATATCAGATCCCAAAGAAACAAGGGACTTTAGAGTTTCTGTTAAGTTTATGTGATTTAGTTTCACAGCATACACAGGAGACAAGGATTTGATGCAGTCCTGTGGGATGATAAAGACTGACTCGTATTTGTGCTGAAACTTTTATGCATCTAGAAGTGGATAATGAGTAGTCACAAGAAAAGGAAGACATTAATGATCAACATAGAAGACTTTTTTTAATGTAGAAAAAAATAAAATTTATAAAGCTGCTGCTTAGGCATTAGGGAACTTTGATTGTCTTTAAATCAGCATTGAAGCAAGGGGCTGCCCTCTTCTAACATCAATTAATCAGAAAACCTGAGTGGGGAGAGTATTTGGGAAGATACTTTGGTGAACCTTACCTCCAGTTCACCCTTCAGAGCAGGCTCATTCTTCAGAGGAGCCCATCATCCTTCAGAGGAGGCTCCGGTTCTAGCTTCATCTCATTGAAAGCAACAAGGAGCAAAAAGGATGTTGGTTTTGGCTCAACTGAAGATCAGCTGGCCCCGCAGGTGTGAGAGCCGACCTATGAATAGGAAAGCCCTGCACCTGCCACCACTATCGTTTTGTTTGGTTTCTATGGGTGTCTGGGTAGGAACTGGAAGAAATCATCAGAACTGGGCCCTGGCGAACCACAGGGGAAGACAATGGGAAAAGGAAGTTCTAAACCTAAATTATGCCGGCATGTGATTTTTAGAATCTTTTTTTAAAAAAAGAACAAGACAATAGAAGGAGACACATGGGGTAGGGAGATTTTTTTCTAATGTTCACCAGTAGTGTCTATAAAATATGAAGCACCTAAAATCAATTAATGACCCTCAGTTACATGATGTTTTAATTCCACTTAAGAACCAAGATTTCAACAGCACTGAATGTGACAGAATATTATATTCTCTCCTCCTTATTCCCTTCTAATCTTTATTATTTTCATTCTGTTTATGCCAATATGACTATTTGCAGAGTTTTGGTCTTTCTTTTCTAATGCTTATAAGTAAAAGCAGGGATTCCAACCTTTTATTATTGCTCTGGTGATAATATCAAATGCTGCAAACATGGATAATCTCCAATTTTTATAATCTGCAGATATAATGGAGGAGGAAAAAGCGTATTAGGCTACAAAAGAAGAATAGAGAATGAGAGAGGGTTAAAATAACAAACCGTAAAGAGTCTTCTGAGAATTGCGAAGAGCTGCTCTTTGGATCCATATTGTATTTTTTTTCCGACACATTTAAATGTAAACAGCAAGCCCCATGTCTCCAGGAAGATTTTTCCTTTTAAAGCGCTCTTTGCTATTTAAACAGATACAGGATAGATATTTCAACGCAGAGCCCACATAAAATCCCATATTAGGGATGATACCAAACTTAAAGAATGTTGTAAAATGAGAATGGAAAAAAAATGTACAAAATGAATTCCTGCCCATTTACATGCTTTCAGTCAGGCTACTAGATAACCAAGCCTCTGTCTTTGTGTTAACACTGTAGATTAGGTCAAGTTTTTACCCCTCTGAGCTCTTTTCCTGTAAATGACGGGTTTTGATGTGAAACAAGCAACATGTCAAAGCGAGTTGAAAGATGTAGGCATTTTATGCCATGTCACAATGACAGGCCGGTGAATATTTGGGCCATTAGGGGCTTATTAGTGAATAAATGACCAGATGGTTCAGTGATGCACGGAGATGGACAGAGCTGGATGCTCCTAATCAGCACTGTCTGTACTTGATGTCAAATCACATGACACAGTAACCCATGGATACCAAGTAAGAGTTACCATTAGCAAGTCAATTTCATATCTGGGTGGTGTAAACAGACTTATAACCACACTTCAGAGCTGCCTCTGTTTTGAGGAAGGAAAATACAGTAGAGTATTAAAAGGCACAGACACAATAAATTCTAATTGTTATTTGATAATTAAAGAAAGAATTTCTATCTTAGTTCCTCCCCTTTATTCTTGAAAAAGGAATGATGCCTCAATGCATAAGAAAAGAGATTGTCAAAAATAAAGAGATCAAATTGAAAATACATTTAAAATCTAAGTGAAAGACATAATGTTTGGTAGAGAGGGCCAAAGGTGAAAGGATTCAAGGCCATCTTCTTAGAGCACTCTGCAGTAGGTGGTGAAGACAAAGTTTAGGCACAGACCACAAACTATCAACACATGTTATATTTTTCCTCTTTGGCTTTAAAAATGTTGATAGTGTTAACACCACCTTGGGTTTTTCCTGTAGGAATGTACAAAAGTGTTTTTGAAGACAAGTGTCCATTTCTTTTCTTTCCTCATCATTTTCAGTATTTTCAGACTGACAGTATTCCTTGGGTTGTGAACACCCAACTACTACTAAGAAAAACAATCACTCTTAAAACCTAAAGAAGAAACACCCTGGAAATAAACTCTTACTTTGGTGCTCTGTCAGAAACTAGTGGGTCTGAGGGCAGAGATTCAATGCATTTTGCATCTACAATGGAATGTGTTGACAGGCATTTCCTCACAAGAACATCAATTAAAGCAATTCAGTCTTGAGGGAGTGAGAACTAAATCATATTACAGTAAGTGTTTTCTTTTAATAATAATACCTATGGTTTGTTTAGCGTTTTTCATTTACAAAGTATTCTTCATGAATGTTGTATCTTTTTATCTTCTTTTTAGCCAACTACTATTAATTTCCTTGATAAATATGTCCTGGGAATCTACTATGTGTATGTACTTTTGGACATGAGGCTGGGGAGACAGGAGCAAGGAGAGGAATTCCTCAAAAATGTACAGTAGTGTTAAATAGGGCATTGTAATGAGTACTATGTAACATTCGATGCTTACAAAAAGATTATATGTAACATACACTTCCTACAATTTTACATCTGTGACCCAATATAACAACTAGAATGTGATAAATAATATTAAAGCTCTCCCCTCACCTATCTACACCCTGCCCCACGCAGAAGTAACCACATTCTGAATTTTGACTTTATCATTTCCTTAATATTTGAAAGTAATTTAACTTCACATGGCTCTGTTTCTAACAAGATATTTGTGAATTTGCTTGTTTTATTCCTTTGTAAAAATGGTGGCGTCACACTGCATGTATTCTCGTGAGACTTGCTTTTTTTCCACTCAATGCATTTAAACTTTAACCACATTGCTGTGCATGGCTGAAATTCATTCACTTTTACTATTTTATTATATTCCATGGTGTGAATATTCCACAATTGATGTATCCATTATCTTGTCTGTAGACATTTGGCTTGTTTCCAGTTTGGGGCTATTACAAATAATGCTGCAAAGAATATTCTTGTACATTTATACTGTTGTTCATATGCACAAGTTTTCCCTAGGTGTGAAATTTCTGGTCCTAGGGTAAATATTTATTCAGCTTAACAAGATAATGCTAAACTATTTTCCAAGGTTGTACCAATTTACACTCCCACCAATAGTGTATGAAGAGCATTTTCATTGTTTGACATCCTTATCAACACATTATTTTCAGACTTATAATTTTGCCAATCTAGTGGGTGTAAATTCAACCTTAACAACCACCCTCAGAAGTAATTATTATCTATGTTTTACAGGTAAGGCTCAAAATCATGTAACTTGTAAAGTCAAAACTTGAGCCCAGTTCTCTAGCCTGCAAACCCAAAGTTCTTTTCACTGTACCACACTGTCTACCACAGTTCAGGCCCCATTGACTCATGCTTTACATTTTTAAGCACAATTAGCATTCAGGAGAAGTATAGTGTTCAATTTAGGGCTTGGCCACTGACTAGTTAAACAACTTGGGCAATTATACTGTGCCTCAATTATTTTATCTAGAAAATGGCTACTATAATGATGATAATAACAATAATAATAATAATATCACTTATTTTATGTGACTGTTATCATGGTTAAACAAGTTATTTCTCCCCTTCTCTCAACTAGATATTTAAATAAACATGTACTCTAAATACCAACCATGACAGGTAGAATTCAGTATATTTTCTTTAACCTAAATGCCCTCTTTCTTTCAAGCAAATGACTTTTTCATTAATGGCTTCATAATTTCATGTTTTGAGCTGCCAAATATGTTCTCGTTTCACAGGCATTTACACTGGAGCATTGAAAGAATCCTTTAGCTCTACAACCATGGTGACTTGATACCAGCACAATCAGTTTAGAAGTTTTTTAAACATTTATTTTGCACTCTGAGTGATACAAAAATACCTTTAGAGCAGTTAACTTAGTTTGTATATATTCATCTGAGTGACAATTTAATGTTTTGTCGTCCCCATTAGACTGTTTCTAGTTTCAATCACAATTATATCACCAGCCTTAATACTCAATAAATACTTGTTAATTAAATGGATCAATGAATAAATTTTTAAAAGCAGACTGATTTGTTTTGCTAAAGTTACTTGTCAGTCAAATGTTCTTTTTTAAAAAATTATATCTGAATCATACCTGAATCCTGAAAGTCTGATTTCAGAGTTTAGAATTTTTCAGAATTTATTTTTTTCATTTTTGAAAAGTTAGTACTCTATACATATTTTATATCATATGACATCTACATCAGGGCCTGGGCACAACCCAGTAATCAAACACATTGACATTTCTGCATTAAAATGCACGAACAGTGACACGAAAAGGAGTTTTCAGGACCACAAATCATAGAGGTTCAGGTCAAATTGGCTTCTGAAGGAGTTATGGAAATGCTTACTATTTTCAGGGATTTGGGATTATAGAATTGTGGATTAAAATGTTAGAGCTATAATTTTTAAAAGTGTGGAAATTTGAATCCATGACTCCTTGGTCCCTAATATATTTTATTCACAGTACGGTGCACATTACTCACACTTCTTTCCTTGATCTCCAGGAAAAACTCCACTAGTTTATGAAACTTATTTATATAGACCAGTGATTCTCCAATTACCATGAGGCCATGGAAATATACAAGCTACTCCTGGGAGAGGCATAGCTAAATCTTAACCAATAATAAAAACTCCTTCAAAAATTAAAAACTGGCACTCATCATACAAAAGTCTTACAAAGTATTTATTTGCAATTCATTTGGGGTAAAATTGCAGATACTTCCAAAATATAATTTTTGTTAATGTTAATGTGCTGATCATCTATTTCTTAAAAGGGATGTTCTTTACAGAGGAGGAGGGAAATGTTAAAGTTGATTTTGGAGATTTATAAAAGGTTCACAGCATCTCGTGAATACTCAAATACAAAAAAAAAAAAAATCAGTTATTTTCAAGACCATGAGAAGGTCTAGGCTCTCAGAGCTTCTCTAACATGCCCCTCGGGCTCACGCAAGACTAATGTAAGAGAAATCATAGTAACAAGGCATTCAAAACCCAATCCTTCAGGAATGTTTAAAATGCAAATGTCCAAATACATACCACGCACATGAGACTCCTCTCCCTCCAACAATGTCAACACAAGTTACAACTATGGCCAAGGCAATGTCTTCTTTTTTTCATCCTTAGGTGTAACAGATGATTTAAATGATATCCTTTACTGACTCTTGTGGATTGCACAAGATTAAGTGTGCTGACTCAGAGGTCACATTGCCCAGTGAAAACTATAGCTTAGACATTTGTGTGCTGGATGCTATAAGAAAGTTATTTAACTTCTCTATGTCTCAGTTTACCCATCTGTAGAATGTGAGAAATAATAGAGTCTAATTCATGTGGTCACTGTGGGAATTAAATTATACTTAGCATGGGTTTGACTTATGGTAAAGGATCTATTCTTCTAAACTATTGTTATTCCAAAGTTAAGCTAATTCTGAGGATCAGGCACTTCCTCAGACATTAACAATTACCTGAACAGTCAGCAATGGTTTATGCTAGGACACAATAACACCACAAATGATGCTCATAATAAACCTTCTGACACTTTTCAGTACCTTGTTTCTATTGCTTATACTTTTTATTGCTTAAGACCAAAACAATGGATTAATTCATATTGTGATTTCTTTTTCTGAATAATATTTACTGAATTATAATAATATTTACCAGCTATCTCCAACTTACAGACAGGTTGAGTTCCAAAAACTTTATTTGTATGGGAGTCACAATTTGAAAGACATTTTTTCATAGAAGTAATGTTTTTAAAGAGGTTAAGTGCCCAGGCTGACACAATAAAAGGCAGTGAAGTGGGAATCCATGCCTAGACTAGAGAGTCTCAGACAAATCAAATAGCTCACATAGGATCAGAATCCACCTGTTAATCTGCCCTGATGCCTCAGTGGGCAGAAGTGAGCAGTTTTTGGTGGCTGAATCTTTACATTTTCTTCATCTGAGAGAGAAAGAAATTGAAAGTCAGAGAAAGGGTTAAGGGGGGCCACAGCTTCCAGTCACCAGCTCAGAGGGGAGGGACATGAGCTACAAAATAGAGATTGTCACTGTTGAGATGGTTAGGAATTTCTGGAACCTTCCTAAATTCCCTATGTTTGCATTGCTCTATATCAGTTTTCTCACAGTGATTATAATGTAGGATGCTCCTTAAAACCAAATACTCTTGAGAAGGGGGCTAGAAAGGGGGTCTATTACACCCCAAAGCTAATAGAGGGCTAGGGATAAGTGGGAAGGGGAGGAGAGAACCCGAAAGCATAAAGGGAGAGGTGTCCATTATAAAGAGGAAATGAAAGCGGGCTGGATGAATCTGTGTCACTGCCCTGGCACACATGGTGTTGTGGGAAAAGACACTGACTTCCATGGAGGATGAAACTTATTTCCCTCTGTTGGTAATTTAAGAGATAAAAATAAAGGCATGGGGTCACTTGAGACTCATCATCAGTAGCATTAAGTATCCACATTGGCGTAAGAGAAGATTCTTACTTTGGTTTTCAACCTTGGCTGCACATTAGGATCATCTGGGAAGATTAAAAAATTCCAATGCCCAAGATACACCTCAGACTGATTCCTCCAGAATCCTGAGACCAAGGCATCAGAAGTTTTTAAAGCCTCGGGGGGATTCCAATGAACAGCCAGGTTTGAAACCATTTTAAATACCAAACACTCTCAGATGTCCTAAACTGAAGAATAAGGCACTGTGGCCCCCACAGAGCTCTGGGACACCCTAAACTTAAAGCCTCTCACCCAAATCCATGTTTATAATTAACTTCCTTTTTCCCAAAAAAATCTGGGAGAGAATTTGAGAATAGATTTAATGAAGCTGATTATTCACATTATGATTTCATTTGCTAAGAAAGAAAAAATAACTTCAATAACAGTATTCATTGAAACCGATGGCAAAATACTTCCAACATTTTATGTGCAAACTCAAAGACCGTCCTAGAGATGAATTTGACTCACCATGTGCCAGGCAATGTGCTGGATGCTGAGGATAAAATAATCACAAATGTAGACAGAACCCTGCCAAAATGTGGCTTAGAGTCAATGATGACAGCAAGAGTTGACAGGGGAACCTGCGAGATGCAGGCTGAGCACCTGCCCAGCCGAGGCTACCAATAAGGAAAGAGCTACACATGCAATGTCTGAGTCACCTGTTTGAAATCCTTAGGCTTTCTGAGTCACAGATATCAATCCCATGAGTCCAATATCACTCAGTGGGTGTGTCAGCATGCCAACAGCTGAATGATACATACTAATCAATGTACCTTGTTTGCCGCCGTTCACCCTTTGATGGGTCTTTTATGCCTAGGAAGGTGGGCATGAGAGGCAACTTAGTGTGTGCCTGACTGCATACGGCTACTTGCTTGCCCCACCCCTAGGATAATTCTCACTATCACCTGCTGTTTCATTAAATTACTTGGAATTATCCCTCTGCCAATCTACATTTTTAGGAGAGAGGATTGGTAAATGCTGCCTTTGGAGAAATCCGGCTGTGTAATTAGAGTGTCTGCATCAAATCTCTTCCTAGTTGCTTTAGAGGCTTAGGAACTGAGTGTCTCACCATGCTGTAAGTATGTCATCTGTTTCTTTTTTGACAAGGTTGCCATCTCTGGTGTCTACTGGCACAATCCCCAAGCTTCCTGGATCTTGTGTCATTAACCATCAGTGGGGTCTGACTGCAGAAAATGCAGACCACATTAAGCAGCAAAAATAGCCCTGGTCTTGAAAAAGTCTCTGCATAGAAAACAAGTTGCTCTAAATGATTCTGTTAACATGTCTGACATCCCATACCTCTCTTCTCCTGCTGGTGGCTGCAGAAGATTCTGGCCACATGAAACACATGCTCCCCTTTCTCCCGGTCCTCTCCCGGTCCTCTCCCAACAAAGGGCTCCACCGATGCCTTATGATCATCAGTCCTGAGGTTGCAGGGAGACACAGATTTCTTCAAAGACATGTTCCTGTCTCAAAAAACTACAGATGAGAGGAGAAAATATGCAAAAGACAGGTAGCTGAACCAAGCAATTGTCAGGTAAGTCATATTTTTACAGTCTCAAAGCTGCTTACAAGCCTTTGCTCATTTAGAGAACAATCTTATAGGCTAAGCATATCCAAACAAAGCGATGAAAGAAACAAAGCTCATCAGTACAAAGTGGGGTCTTTTGTTTGTTTGTTTGTTTTTCTGGTTTCTACAAGCAAACACCCAAATCCTGGCTTTAAACCGTTCTAAGCAATTCAGGAATTTCTGTTCCATGGTTCTTAAAGGAATTGAACTGGTGACTTCACCAGGACCACAAAACCACTGGTCAAGAACCATTGTGTTCCAACTTGTGAAATGAACTCTATAAAGTTAGTAGTGTTGATTTTCGGATCTTTGCTTCTGGAGCCATGCCTTGCCTTTCCCGTGCTCTGCTCCTTTTCACAGGGAACTAAGGGCACTGCATTTGCAGGGTGCCTGGGCCCTCCAGTACTGGTGGAGAATCAACCAGGGGTAGGCTCTGGCAGAGGAAGAGGTCAAGGTGTTGGTCCTCTTGTTTCAGGTGGCATCTCCTCGGCGCCCGTTTTCTACGTGGCTTCATGTCTTGCCAAACAGTCCTGTCCTTTGTAGCCCCAGCTCCCATGGGGCAGGTCCACAGCAGTTCAGGTCCGCCAGATGGCCTCTAATCACGTGCTGCTCCAGTGACACCATCTCCTTCCTCTCTTCATCCTACCAGCCCCAGAGGAAAAAATGTATTTCCATACTTGTTTGTCTTTAGATTATTTCTGTTGGGTTTCTCAACTCTTTCTTTACCCGTGAAGCTATTCTCTTGTGACAGATTTCTTGTTTTGAGGTATCTAGGGTAGTTCATTTCATTGGCCGATATGAGTATAATATTATAACTTAATCATGATATCTATAATAAATATATATCTACCTAAAATAACTTAAAAGAGTTCCTGTTATGGATTGAATTGGGTCTCCCCGATATTCGTATGTTGAAATCCTAAACTGGTTGGAGCCAAGATGGCCGAATAGGAACAGCTCCAGTCTACAGCTCCCAGTCTGAGCGACACAGAAGACGGGTGATTTCTGCATTTCTGTCTGAGGTACCGGTTTCATCTCACTAGGGAGTGCCAAACAGTGGGTGCAGGACAGTCGGTGAAGTGCACTATGCGCAAGCTGAAGCAGGGCGAGGCATTGCCTCACTCGGGAAGCGCAAGGGGTTAGGGAGTTCCCTTTCCTAGTCAAAGAAAGGGGTAACAGACAGCACCTGGAAAATCGGGTCAGTCCCACCCTAATACTGCGCTTTTCCAACGGGCTTGGAAAATGGCACACCAGGAGACTGTGTCCCACACCTGGCTCAGAGGGTCCTATGCCCACAGAGTCTCGCTGATTGCTAGCACAGCAGTCTGAGATCAAACTGCAAGGCGGCAGCGAGGCTGGGGGAGGGGCGCCTGCCATTGCCCAGGCTTGCTTAGGTAAACAAAGCAGTCAGGAAACTCGAACTGGGTGGAGCCCACCACAGCTCAAGGAGGCCTGCCTGCCTCTGTAGACTCCACCTCTGGGGGCAGGGCACAGACAAACAAAAATTCAGCAGGAACCTCTGCAGACTTAAATGTCTCTGTCTGACTGACAGCTTTGAAGAGAGTAGTGGTTCTCCCAGGACGCAGCTGGAGATCTGAGAATGGACAGACTGCCTCCTAAAGTGGGTCCCTGACCCCTGAGCAGCCTAACTGGGAGGCACCCCCCAGTAGGGACAGACTGACACCTCACTCGGCCGGGTACTCCTCTGAGACAAAACTTCCAGAGGAACTATCAGACAGCTGAATTTGTGGTCTCACGAAAATGCGCTGTTCTGCAGCCACCACTGCTGACACCCAGCCAAACACGGTCTGGAGTGGACCTCTAGTAAACTCCAACAGACCTGCAGCTGAGGGTCCTGTCTGGTAGAAGGAAAACTAACAAACAGAAAGGACATCCACACCAAAAACCCATCTGTACATCACCATCATCAAAGACCAAAAGTAGATAAAACCACAAAGATGGGGAAAAAACAGAGCAGAAAAACTGGTAACTCTAAAAAGTAGAGCACCTCTCCTCCTCCAAAGGAACGCAGTTCCTCACCAGCAACGGAACAAAGCTGGATGGAGAATGACTTTGACGAGTTGAGAGAAGAAGGCTTCAGACGATCGAACTACTCCGAGCTCTGGGAGGAAATTCAAAACAATAGCAAAGAAGTTAAAAACTTTGAAAAAAAATTAGACGAATGGATAACTAGAATAACCAATGGAGAGAAGGGCTTAAAGGAGCTGATGGAGCTGAAAGCCAAGTATCGAGAACTACAAGAAGATTGCAGAAGCCTCAGTAGCAGATGCGATCAACTGGAAGAAAGGGTATCACTGATGGAAGATGAAATGAATGAAATGAAGAGAGAAGGGAAGTTTAGAGAAAAAAGAATAAAAAGAAACGAACAAAGCCTCCAAGAAATTTGGGACTATGTGATAAGACCAAGCCTACGTCTGATTGGTGTACCTGAAGATGACGGGGAGAATGAAACCAAGTTGGAAAACACTCTGCAGGATATTATCCAGGAAAACTTCCCCAATCTAGCAAGGCAGGCCAACATTCAGATTCAGGAAATACAGAGAATGCCACAAAGATACTCCTTGAGAAGAGCAACTCCAAGACACATAAATGTCAGATTCACCAAAGTTGAAATGAAGAAAAAAATGTTAAGGGCGGCCAGAGAGAAAGGTTGGGTTACCCACAAAGGGAAGCCCGTCAGACTAACAGCTGATCTCTGCAGAAACTCTACAAGCCAGAAGAGAGTGGGGGCCGATATTCAACATTCTTAAAGAAAAGAATTTTCAACCCAGAATTTCATATCCAGCCAAACTAAGCTTCATAAGTGAAGGAGAAATAAAATACTTTACAGACAAGCAAACGCTGAGTGATTTTGTCACCACCAGGCCTGCCCTAAAAGAGCTCCTGAAGGAAGCACTAAACATGGAAAGGAACAACCGGTACCAGCCACTGCAAAAACATGCCAAATTGTAAAGACCATCGAGGCTAGGAAGAAACTGCATCAACTAATGAGCAAAATAACCAACTAACATCATAATGACAGGATCAGATTCACACATAACAATATTAAC